>NC_056747.1:340580571-340701366 GCF_019279795.1 Protopterus annectens | reverse complement strand
GACCGTGGAACAGTTTACAATCTAAAATGTAACTCTATAAAACAAAACACTAACCACACTAGGTGGGAAACTAACAAGAAAATAAACAATTCCTAAAACTATCTACACTACCTCACTGCATGAAAAAACCTATGCCAAAAAACAACTGCTAAAAATACACACTAGAGGAAAAGGGAACAAGATCAAACTACAACTGCTAGCAAAAAGGATACACCACACAGAACTAAAAAAAAACAGGAAGGCAGCAAGAGAGATCTGCGGTAATCCTAGTTGACCAAGGGATTATGGGTAGGGGAGACAAAGTCTGAGGGCTGAAGTTTTACAAAGTGTCTGGTCCTGGATGCAAGACTGCTCTGACAACTCATGTGTTGAACCCAGATGGAAAAGGCTACATCAGGTTAAGAGTTTCTTTTTGAAAGCGAGATTTTTCAACATGTTAATTGCTGTGGCATAAAAAGCCTATTGTGATTTTTTTATTCTGAAAAAAAATCCCAATGTAGCTACACCACAACCTTTGAAACTAGGAGTGTAATTTAAGGCTATTTTATGCACATGTAACTCAGAATAATTTTCTGAAAATGTAATTTGAATACTTTCAGCCATATTTGGAAAGCAGCCCATTATAACAGAACAAAAATAGCCAAAACAGCAAGTGTTAGGGGAAGACTTGTTAGTGGTAAAGGAGTTAATGTTAGATGCAGCCAACACCTCATGCACTAGCTAGTTTGTGAAGAATCCTTGTGCAAAATGTGTCCAATTGATGGTTCTGGGGGGAGGCAAACAGGTCCATATCTGGGCTCCCCCATTTGCTTGTCAACATGTTGGAAATCCTTGGTTCCAGTTTCCACTCGTGGATCCATGAGGTTTCTGCTTAGTCCATCTGCCAGTGTATTTAGTTTTCCTGGCAGGAACTGAGCTTGTAGATTCACTTGGTAGCTCAAGGCTGTGTTCCACCATGCCATGGCTAGTCTGCAGATGGGGTAAGTGTGTGTACCCCCCTGCTTGTTTATGTACTACATGACCGTGGTGTTGTCTGTCTTTGCCATTAGTTGTCCTGGAAGAATGTGGTCCTTGAAGGCTGTCAGAGCATTCTGTACAGCTAACATTTCCTTTTGATTTATGTGTAGGTGCATTTGACTTGGGTTCCATTTGCCATGAATGCACTTACCTGCCAGGTGAGCCCCCCATGCAAAGTCTGATGCATCTGTTAAGGTTTGGGTGGCAGGGGGTAGTGTGAATGGTAGTCCCTTGTTTTGGTGGCAGGCCTCTGCCCACCAAAGGAACTCTAGACGTAGACAAGGTATGATAGGAATCATAGCTTCTAGATCATGTGAATGTTGACACCATAGGCTTTTGAGATAACACTGCAGTTTCCTCATATGCAGCCATGCATATGGAATTAGAAGAATGCAGGAGGCCATGAACTCCAAGGCCTGCAGTATTTGGCTTGCAGATAACTGGGTTTTTGTGGCCACTTGCTTGAATTAGGTTGTCAAATGAGTCTGTTTATCTGGTGTGAGGAAAGCCATCTGGAAAGTTGTATTCAAGCTTGCTCCCAGGAATATAATTTGTTGACAGGGTACCAGGTGCGACTTCTTTTCATTTATGGTGTACCCCAGACAAGTCAGTACCTTTGAACAAAGGCCAGCTGATTCAAAAGTATGTCCTGGCTTTCTGCCTGAATTAGACAATCGTCCAGGTATGGATCTATCTGAATATTTCTTTGCCTGCAGAATGCAATGACTGGAGCTAGGCACTTTGTGAATACCCTGCGCACAGTAGATAAGCCAAAGGGCAGTGCAGAGAACTGATAGTGCATGTCACCTGCTTTGAAGCGTCAGTATCTTCTGCAAGACCCCCTGATAGGGATGTGCAGGTATGCTTCCTAAGTCTAGTGTTGCCAACCATTCATCTCTGCCTAGCAAAGGAAGCAGCTGGTGAAGAGTCAGCATCTTGAATTTTGGAATCAACAGAAAAATATTTAGAGTAGAAAGGTCCCGGATAGGACGCCATGTATTGACTTTTCTGGGTACCAGAAAAAGTCTTGAATACAAACCTTGTCCCTTTTCCTCTTCTGGTACCAAATGAATAGCCCAAATGCTTGAGAGAGAGTACTTGATTTTGGGCCTCTGCCCACTGATTTAGGGGTAGATCTGGCCACCCGCTTGGTGTTGGTAAGGTGTGGAAGTGAAATCTGTATCCTTGGGACACTATATTCAAAACCCATTTGTCCTAGGTAATGAGTTCCCAGTTTTTGGCCTGCTGACCAATCTTTCCGCCTAATGGAGCATTCAGTTGGGAAGAGCTTAGAAGTTTTAAACTAAGTCATTGAGACCGTTTTCCATAGGGGGGAGTCTTGATACTCCTTGATTTGGGTGCGGAAACCCCCCACTGCTTAGTCTTGTGTGTACCCTGGGACTGAAACCTGGGGTTTCTGCTCTGTCTGGGTTTGGCTTGAGAAGACCTGGAAGGGGCTGGAAAGGACCAATTCTTAGAGGGCCAGTGTCTACTAAATCTAGGAGGGTGAACTTGTAAGAAATCTTTAACTGTTTGCATAGATTTAGCTTTATCTTCCATCTTTTTAAGAACTTCCTCAGCCTTGTTGCCAAACAGGCGGTCCTGATTTAAGGGAGTATCCAACAATTTAGCTTTAATATGATCAGGCAAAGACTGCTCCTAAAGCCAAGTATGCCTTCTGAGCACAGACCCAGTAACAGCAGCCCTGCAAGAAGCCTCTAATTAATCAAATTCACATTGCAAAGTATGTTTTCCAACCTGTTCAGCAGAATGCATTAAATTCTGTAATTCTTTATTTTCCGCACAGTCAGGAATCAACATTTTCTGTTTAAGAAATCCAGTAACATGCTGCTGATACTTTAACATATGAAACTGACAGTTTAAAGCCCTAGTGGCCAAGGTTGCAGGAGTGTAAACCTTCTTACCCCATCTATCCAGCACCCTGGAGTCTCTGTCAGAAGGGGTAGGATTTTTAGCAGTAGAAGCCTTAATGCCCTTGGGTCCCTGCGAAATGGTCTCCTGGATCTGCAATAGGATTTTTAAAAAAGGAACTTGTGAGATTCAGGAACCCTGTAATATGGGTCAGGTTTTCTGGGAGCAGGAGGCAAAGAATCAGGGGCTAAACTAGATTCCGAAAAAGCATCAACAACAATATCTTGTACAGGAGGAACAGCTAAAGGCCTATGCTGAAGCATGAGTAAGAAATCCCTAAGCCTCTTTTTTGAATCAGAAAAATCCTGGCTTTCCCAGTGGAAATGCTCCCGTAGAGTATTTAAGGTTTCACCAAAAGAAAAATCCTCTAGAGGGGAAGCAGAGGGAATAGAGTCCTCTGCATCAGAATCCTCATAAGTAGATAAGGGCAAATCCACATCATCAGAAGAATCAGAAAAATCAGAATCCTGGTCAGAAGATTCATAAACAATTTCAGTCCTAGGTCTCTTAGCAGGGGGAGGTTGGCTTCCCCTGATTAGAGTTATAAGATCTTCAGCCATTCTTATTTATTTTTTAGGGACAGAGGCCTGAGCATGCAGCCTGGGCATCAGTTTTCTAGGTATGGTTCGAGATTTAGGACTAAATGAAGGAGGCATCAGTTTAATATGCAAATCTGTAGGCCTGAATACATCCTCAGAAGCTGGTGCCTGTACAGCGGCTCCAGACCCATCCAAGGTAGAGACATCCGCGGGTTCCATAGTTGAAGCATCTCGTGAATACCGAACTCCGAATGGGTCTCAGTAGAGGCCTGCAAATCAGAAATAGCGGGTATCAGGGGGTGAACCGAAATATTTAGAGGCAAAAATATACCGATGACGGATACTGCGCTGATTAAATAAAGCACAAAACCAACAGCAAGGTACGTCGTGGTCAGGGCCTAGGCAAGGAATACAGTACGAATGAAAATCTTTATGTGGTATTTTCTTTCCACAAGTAATGCAATTATTACCTTTTACTGACATCGGTAAGGAGCAATAAAAAGTTTCCCCAATGGGGTACTTAGGTTTTTTTTTAAGACTTCGGTTCTGAAACTCGAAAATGAAAATTTCAGGAGTCGGCCGACCGGCACTTGCAAACTGCTTCTGCTTCAGGCACTGCATGACAAGAAAGACTAATGTAATGGCGTCGGCTGCATGTTTTACACCCCTGACAACCTGACGTCAAGGAAGAAAGGACAGCAACTGACACAGGACCCAAGACTTTGTTAATCAGGCCGATTGAGGGCTACTACAAGCAGATAACCCAAATGTAATGACTGCAACAGTGAAACACGAAGAACATCCTTAGCTCGAGAGTTTTGAGCTGGTGTGAGCTTGGTATATCAGCCAAGTCCGTTCCGAGGACGGAACCGAGAACCCATCAGTCATGAATGTATGGAGATTAACATCATCAGATCATAGGTTCTTAAATGCATAATAAATCCCACTACTTTACTCCTGAGTTCATTAAGAGGCTGCCAGTTATAGAAAGATGTACTCATTACTATAGAGTGCTACAAGTAGACTGACTGCAGGGATTTTAAGTATTTGTTTTTTTTTCCTGCTATTCTCAACAATGCACTGGGGGGAGCACATGTACATTCTTGCTTCTCCGGTCATGATGTTACAATTCAAAGCACCTCAGTCACTGAGCAGCCACAACATGAACAATGGAAAGAAAAAAAAAGGGGAGGGACAAAAAAAATGATATACTAGCTTAATTTACAGGAAAACCCATCCACTGAAGTTGGAAAGGATGGTTTAAGACAGAGGAATGGCAGGAAGGTAGAAAGTACCCACTGCAGAAGACTCTTACAAATAAGCTGGCAAGGAAAACATATCTATTACATAATAAGCTCATAGTTATAAACTAGGGTAATGACCACCAGGGCCTTTGTAAACCAAGCCGTGAAATCCAATTATGTCCCCCATGTATTATGGGTGTTATCTGGGGAGGTGTGTTAGTTTGGGCACTGTCTGCCTCTATGAAAGACATGAGGGCCAGACCTGGGGTGAATTTCCCATTTCCCATCCACTAGTCAAGTTTACGCTTAAACAGGATTAGGGATGGACTCTGCTTTATATGGATGGGGAGCCTGTTCCAGATCATGGGAATCCTCGATGCATCTGTCTCGACATGTCTCAAGCAAATTTTAAATCTGTGGATCTAGTGGTTCTGATGCTGTTCCCTACCACTACACGTTAAACCTGAAATAGAGGCCAAAACTAGAAAAAGGCCAAAAGTATGCTGGTGGCAGAGTGCTGAAGCTCTAACTTACAAAATCATATTTCAGATCAATAATACTTGGTGTTGGGTGTGAAGCAACAACAAAGTCACCACTTTGCAATCATCTGCAATGAAGAACTTCTTGAATCATGCATTGCATGCAAATCTCTGGTGGAGTGGTTTCTAACTGCAACATTTTACAGAAAACAGTTGACTGGAGAGAAAATACAACGCAGTCAAAAATCAGTGAGGATAGATGTTTTCTTATCAACTGCCAGCAATTCTCTCCAAAGAGCAAAAGAAATTAACTTGTGTTGTCTTACAGAATTTATGCACTTTCCCCTCAGGCAGATAAAGTTAATGGTACACAACCAGCATGTTAAGTCCTACACCCCCCATTTTCTGGCATGAGAAAAAGGAGGAAGCACTGTTTCAGGGGAATTCTGAAACCACTTATAAGGAAATGTGGGATAATCCTCAGAGCCACCATATTCTTCCGCAAGTCCAAATACAGTTTCCTACTAAACAATGGCTTGATATGCAAACGTTCTGAGTGCCAGATTGTTGACTGCCAACAAAAGCAACTTCCAAGAGAAGTACAGTTTTGTACCTACCATAAATGTAGATGTCCGATAGGAATGCATCTGCAGTCCTCACAAATGGGTTGTCCTGTCGTCAGGCAGCCCTTCGGTAGGCCGGATTCCAAAGTCTGGGTCTGGCCTCGGCTGGTGTCGCACTTCACCCGACGTCATAGCTGCAGTTATTCGGGTATAAAGGCATCAGCCGACGCCATTTTCCTTAGTGTTTCTTACCCCAGATGCCAGGTGCCCTCTTGGAAGGCTAAATTTGGATAAATGCCAATGTTTCCAAATGGTAGAGAGCAAACACAAAAATAAGCATGTATGTACATATATACAAACAAATACACCATAATAGACCCCCCCCCAGCTAGCTATAAGGTGGGCAAATACCCTAGGAGTACCACAGAGGGGAAGGCGGGTGGGTAATCCTGACTGCAGATGCATTCCTATCGGACATCTACATTTATGGTAGGTACAAAACTGTACTATGTCCTTCAAGGATGCATCTGCAGTCCTCACAAATGGGTAGAATACCATAGAATACCATAGCCAAAATAGGGGAGGAGGTAACAGGAGAGATTATGGTGTAGTTAGGATCCCTTGCAAAACAGCAGAGGCAAAACCTGCTCGGGATCTAGAGTATAAAGGTAAATTATAATGCTTGGCAAATGTATGCACGGAGATCCAAGTAGCAGCCTCTATAATGCCCTTGGTAGCCACTCCTCGTAAGAAGGCTGTGGTAGTGGCTGTAGCCCTTGTAGAGTGAGGCCTGATGTTTTCTGGAGTTTTCCTTCCATGGTAAGAGTAACAAAATCTAATGCAATTTCCTATCCACTTTGAGATTGTCTGTTTTGAAATTGCTTTTCCTTCCCTTCCTGTTGCATATGCTACCAGTAGCTGGTCAGTTTTTCTGTTGCTCTTGGTCCTGTCCAGGTAGTAGCGCAACTGTCTATGTACATCCAAGGTATGCAACAGTCTTTCTCCCCTGTTCTGTGGGTTGGGGAAGAATGTAGGTAGGTGGATAGCCTGGTTTAAAGACACTCTGGATACCACCTTAGGCATAAATGTAGGATTTGTTCTCATGGAAGATCAGGAAGGGTTGCACTTCCATTAATGCTAGTAGTTCAGAAACCCTTCTTGCTGAAGTGATTGCCAGCAGGAAGGCAGTTTTCCATGATAAGTATTGCATCTCTGCTGTTGCTGCTGGTTCGAAAGGAGGAAGTGTCAATTTTTCTAGCACAAAGTTCAAGTCCCATGCTGGCAATGGTGGTTTCCTAGGGGGTTTTACATTTTTGATTCCCCTCAGAAACTGCCTGAGCAGGGGATGTGAGAAGACTGGAGGATCCAAGCTGTATTCTGCTGAAATAGCTGATGCATGTATCTTGATGGAAGAATAGGACAGGCCTGAGTGGAAAAGCTCTGCCAAGTATTCCAGGATGCTGGCTATGTTTACCAGTGACACATCTTCTCCCCTTGCAGTACTCCAAACGTGATATCGTTTCCATTTTGCTGCATAATTTTTTCTTGTTGAGGGTCTGCGAGCCTCAAGGATAATGTCTTTAACCCTTTGTGATAACTGTGGGTTAATTGATCTTATGCAATGTTCCAGGCAGTCAAGCTGCAGGGTTTTCAGGTTTGGGTGCAGGTTGTTGTAGTTGTTTTGTGTTAACAGTAATGGAACCAGGGGTAGTGTCCATATTTGTTCCCGAGACATGCTCCTCAGTAATGGGTACCAATGTTGCCTTGGCCAGTCTGGAGCTATCAGAATGATCCTTGGACGGTCCTCTTTGATCTTCAATAGCACCTTGTGCATCAAAGGAAGTGGTGGGAATGCATATGCTGTCAGGTTCTTCCAACTGAACGATAGGGAGTCCACTTTCCAAG
Source organism: Protopterus annectens (assembly GCF_019279795.1). Classification (NCBI taxonomy): domain Eukaryota; kingdom Metazoa; phylum Chordata; order Ceratodontiformes; family Protopteridae; genus Protopterus; species Protopterus annectens. The sequence goes on along the minus strand of NC_056747.1, from coordinate 340,693,687 downwards.
CAAGTGGGTGGTACGTCCTTGTGCAGAATTTCTTTAGTTGGTGATTCTGTGGGGACGCAAATAAGTCTATTTCTGGGAGTCCCCATTTTTGTAATGGCTTTGAAGATGTCCGGATGCAGCATCCATTCGTGGGCATCCGTGGTAGTCCTGCTTAATATGTCTGCTAGAAAGTTTTCTTTTCCCGGTACAAAAATTGCCTGTAACTGAATGTTGTAGCTCAGAGCCACATTCCATAGGTCCAGTGCCATCTGGCATAGAGGGTATGAATGTGTGCCTCCCTGTTTGTTGATGTACCACATCACTGTGGTGTTGTCTGTCCTTATCATCAACTGGCCTTCTTGGAGGAATGGTCTGAATGCCTGGATTGCTAATTTTACTGCCAGCATTTCCTTTAGATTTATGTGCAGGTGCAACTGGTCTTGAGTCCATAAGCCTTGTATGCACTTGTCCAGCATGTGGGCCCCCCAACTGAGGTCTGAGGCGTCCGTCGTGATGGTTTGGCTTGGTTGAATGCTGTAGAAGGGCAATCCTGAGTTTGACTGGCAAGCCTGAGCCCACCATAGGAACTCTTGCTTTAGACATGGGATTATTGGAATTTTGGTTTCTAGGCTGTGCTCGTGTTGAGACCATAAATTCTTTAGGTACCACTGTAGCTTTCTCATATGCAGTCTGGCATGAGGTACCAGTATTATGCAGGATGCCATGAAGCCCAGGGCTTGCAGTACTTTTCTTGCTGTAAGATGGTTCTGCTTTGTTAATGCCAAGAAGTAGAGAGGTAGTTGCTGTTGTTTTTCTACCGTTAGGAATGCCATTTGTTTTGTTGTGTCCAGTTCTGCACCCAAAAAGGTTATTCTTTGGGATGGTATCAGTCTTGACTTTTTTATATTGACTGTATATCCCAGGGCTTGTAGCAGGTAAATGACTCTTTGTAAGTCTTCTGTTAGCTTGTTTGTGCTGTCCGCTTGTATCAGGCAGTCGTCCAGGTAGGGGTAGATTTGTATTCCCTGAAGCCTGCAATGGGCAATTACTGATGCCAGGCATTTCGTGAACACTATGGGTGCAGTAGATAAGCCAAAGGGCAATGCTGAGAATTGATAATGCTCTGATCCTGCAAGAAATCTGAGGTATCTTCTGCAATTTGGTCGAATGGGGACGTGCAGGTATGCCTCCTTGAGATCTAGAGTTACCAGCCAAGACTCCTTGCCCAGCATGGGAAGAAGCTGCTGTAGAGTCAGCATTTTGAATTTTGGAACAATGAGAAATGTGTTTAAAGCGGACAGGTCGAGAATAGGCCTCCATTTGCTCTCTTTTCTTGGTACTAGGAAGAGTCTGGAGTAAAATCCCTTTCCTTGTTCCATAGATGGTACTTTTTCCACAGCTCTCATCTGTAATAACTGAGATATTTGTTTTAGAGCTTCTGCCTTTTGAGTTGGTGGTAGGTTTGGCATTCCTCTCTTTCCTGGTAGAGTATGGAAATGAAACCTGTAACCTTGGTCTATAGTTTGCAAAATCCACTTGTCCCTTGTGATGTAATGCCAGTTTTTTGAAAATAAAGCAAGCTTTCCGCCTAAGGGTGCTTGTAGTTGTTCCCTGGTAGGCGGTGCCAGAGCCAAGTCACTGTGATTGTCCTGTTGCAGTGGTGGTGGCTGCATCTGTGCCTCGCTGGTTGTTACCCTGCCACTGGCGTCCCCTGTAGGCACCCCTGGATTGGTTTCTGCCTCTTGATCGCCTATTCCTGCCTCTCTGTGCTTTAGAGGAGTCTGGAAAGGACCAATTTTTGGAGGGCCAGTTCCGGCTAAACCTTGGAGGTTGGACCTGTAAGAAATCTTTCACTGTTTGTACAGATTTTGCCTTCTCCTCCATCTTCTTCATTACCTGTTGTGCAGGAGAACCAAATAAGTTGGCCTTGTCCATGGGTGCATCTAATAGTTTTGATTTGACATGGTCTGGTAAAGCCTGCTCTTTCAACCAGGCATGCCTTCTGATAACTGTGCAGTCATGGCTGATCTAAAGGAAGCCTCCAGTGCATCATAGCCGCATTTTAAACAATGGTTACTAACTTGCTGAATGTTATGTACCATTTCCTGAACATATTTCTTATCAAATGGTTCATCAGAGGACAGTTTTTTAGTTAACTGGTCTAGCATAAATTCTTGATATTGTATCATGTGGAATTGACAGTTCAAGGCCCTGGCTGACAAAGTAGCAGAAGTGTAAACTTTTTTACCCCATCTCTCTAAGGACCTGGATTCCCTTTCAGACTGGAGAGGGCTTTCAGCAGTGGTAGAAGCTACAGCCTTAGGTCCCTGGGAGATAGTCTCGGATCTGCAAAAGGAGCTTTGTATAAATGGTGATGTGTGTCCGGGACCCTGTAGAACCTATCGGGCTTAGCAGGGGCCGGAGGTAAAGAATCAGGAGCAGTGCAAGCATCATTAAATGCATCATCTACAACAGAGAGAACCGGAGGTATAGCTAAAGGCCTGTGTTGTGGTAAATGCAAAAAGGTTCTAAGCCTTTTCCTGGAGTCTGAAAAATCTTGACCCTGCCACTGAAATTGTTCCCTCATGGCATGCAAGGTTTCCCCAAAGGAAAATTCCTCAGGTGGAGAGGCAGAAGGGATAGACTCTTCACCATCAGAGTCTTCGTAAGGGGAATAAGGAGCCTCTGGAGGGTCTGTATTGTCTGAATCATCAGAGGAATCATCAGTGGACACTGGCTCAGGGGGCTCTGCTCTAGGCCTCTTCTCTGGAGGTGGATGAGAGGCCCTGTCTGGATGAGGTTTGGATCCCCGGATTAAAGAGATAAGATCCTCTGCCAAAGAAAGCATTTGGGAACTGGAACTGGGCCTGTGGGTAGGGGTCTTAGCAGGCACAGTCTTTGTAGCTTTAGCTGCTTTAGCCCTGGCAAAGGCCTTAATAGACATGGCTGCAGGAGGCCTAGCAGCTCCACGTGCAGGAGTAGAAATATCCAAGGGAATAGTGTCTGATAATTTCTGAGAAATCGCAACAGCAGGTTGGATTTCAGAAGCCGATTCCACGAGGTTAGAAGAAGCCTCGGTAGAAGGCATGCTTTCGGCTGAAGGAAGAACCGCTTGCTCAGTTTCAGCCGAAACCGAGACACTCGCGGTTGGCTTAACCGCGGTTTCAGCCGAAACCGCGGACCGCGAGTGTCGGTCCTTTTCCCTGCGTTTTTTGGTTATCTGTGTAGTCGGAGGATCCGGCGGCATCTTAAGCAAAATCAGAACCGAAAAACTGCTCAGCAAATTCCGACCGGCGTCTAAGCGTCCGTCGGTTAAAAAGCACAGGCTAGACAAGCTGCTACGTCGTGGTCTGGGCCTAAACAAGGTAAGCAGTAAGAGTGGAAATCTTTATGAGGTATTTGTTTCCCACAAGTTAAACAGTTATTCACTTTTTCTGACATCGGCTGAGGCAAGAAAGAGTCCCCAGCGGGTACTTAGCTTTAGAAGTCTTGAAGTTGTATTCGGTAGTAGTAATCTCTGGTTCTGACCGACCGGCACTTGCGAACAGCTTCTGCTTGCGCCACGGCAAGAAAGACTGAGGAAAATGGCGTCGGCTGATGCCTTTATACCCGAATAACTGCAGCTATGACGTCGGGTGAAGTGCGACACCAGCCGAGGCCAGACCCAGACTTTGGAATCCGGCCGACCGAAGGGCTGCCTGACGACAGGACAACCCATTTGTGAGGACTGCAGATGCATCCTTGAAGGACATCTGCAGAGCCACTAAATCCACAAGCTTAATTAGGGGACTGGCAAGCCTGCCAATCATACAATTTAATCCCCAAAGAGAAAAAAAGAGCTTGTTACAAGAGGACAGACACGAACAACCCCTTTAAGGGCTTGCTTAGTTAGCTGACTTGGACCAACAGTTTTGTCTTCCACATATGTTACAACTAGCAGTGATGCAACTTGATCATGGAAAAATAGGGAACAAAATCATATAACTGTTCAAATAAAGTCAAAAAAAGGCAGTAAGCTGACAGAAAAGCACAAGGGGATTACCCCCACTCTAATGCAGAACATATTTTCACTGGGCAGAATAAGTCTAATGACTAGAAAACTTCTTAGTGGCTTCAATCACATCTGAAAATTCCGATACAATGTCTAGTGGAAGCAAGGATACATAATAGAAGATACTACTAAAGATGAATAAATCTTTCACCCTTACAGGTTGAGAAACTCCTTGGCCTGAAAGAGGAAAAAGTGCAGTTATTTAAGATCTTACTGCAACAGTAGAGGTCTGTCAGTATAAATCTCTACTGCAGTATTACTAAGAGCAGCATCCTGGCAAGGATATCACATATTCGTCCAGTTTCCAAAAAACATGAGCTTCTCCCACTCTACATGCCGAATGGGGAGTTGTACTCAATAATGGGCCTTATAAGGGACGAAAACAGGGATGTTATGACCTCCTTGCCCCTGGATGAGATACCCGTACTTATGAGGTGGGCCATGTAAGAAAGCTTTTCGTACAATGGAAGCAACATGGTGGTCAAAAAGTCAGGTTGCTATCAATCTGGGTGCCCAAATCCCTCAAGACTGATTGAGTGCTTAGGATGTTATTGATGTGATAATTTATGGGGACGTCACTCTCCCCAAAGAGGATGATGACGAATTTTTTGTATTCAACTTGAGGCCATGTTTCTGGCACCAGTCATCTGTTTGGCTGAGACCTTCTTGGATGATGTCCACATCACTAAGGAAATTGATGACAGCGCCCAGCTTGCAGTCATCTGCAAACTTGGTCAGCCATAACCCACTGGTTTTGGCCTGCATCTCAGAAAAGTACATCCCAAATAACAGAGGCCCCCAGACCGAACCCTGGGGTACGCCACTCCTTAAGGGTCTACTGCTTGAGGTGGCATTCCCTATTTTGACTAGGTGGGTTCTATCAGTAAGCCAGTAAGCTACCCATCTGGTAACACAGGCCTAGTTGAGAGAGTTTATCTATTATGCCCGAGTGGGGAATAGTGTTGAAGGCTTTGGTCAGGTCAAAGTGGGTGGTGTGCACAGTCTTCCCCTCGTCCATGGCTTTAGTGGCTGTCTCAAAAAAAGTTGAAATTTAACAGACATTACCTCCCCTTGACGAAGACAAACCTTGTGGGATAGAGTGTTTAGAGGATGCCAATGTCCCCGTTAAATGAGGTCCATGATCATCTGTTCCATGGCCTTGCAGATCAGGCTAGTAAGGCTGATGGGTCTATAATTTCCCAAATCGGTGGACACTCCACCTTTGTGCAAAGGGATGACAGTGGCTGACATCCACTTAGCTGGGACAAAGTCAGTACTCGGGTTTTGGTTGAATTGGGCGCTTAATGGTGCTGCAAGTTCCTCCCAGAGTTTTTCCCCAAAGGGAACTTGTCTGCCTGGCAAAGGAACAGCTTTAGCTGACTGTAAATCCCAGAACTCTCAGAGCAGGGCTCTACTCAGCGGCAGGAAAGATCTGAAGGGCATGGTACCCTAACTAATCTTTAGATGGCACAGCTCAAGCTGAACAGTTTGGGACCATGTAACACAACTAAGCCAAACGTAATGCACACGGGAGTGTCACCAAAATATCACTCAGCTGTGAAGAAAGACAACCAGTGAGGACAAGTTGTCTATCCCACAATGCTGGTAATCAAGCAAGGAGAGCAAGTCCTATAAATTCCAAAGCCTGCCCAGACCAGAGATGTGTGCAAGCTGCTGAATGTATGGCAGACTTTATAGGGGCTATCCCAGAGGCCTCAGCTATACCAGATGTTAGGTCCAGAGGCTGGTTAAGTGCCTCTTTTGCCAATGCCCTTGGACCCGGGGAAATCAGCACAGACATCAGACTCACTATTCTCCTTAGTCTGGCTGTCTAGTTGCCATCAGATAACATTGACTTTTGAAGATAGACTGATGGCTTTACATTTCGCAGACACTGTCTTTGGACTAAATTTCTAACAAAAATCAAATAGAGTAACATGCTCTAAGTCCAGAAAGTAAACACACTGGCAGTACCCATCCTTAAAATATTTAGCTTTTACAGAAGCACTTACCTTTTTAGGTGGCATGTTTACTACAAAATAGTTGTGTAACATCTTACCATAACCATAGATATCCTCCTCATCTATGTTGCAGTATTCATAACATGACTGACATCCCTGCCTAGGCAACCAAACGTACAGCCAATATACCAAAGACTTAAGCTACTGCAAGGTATGTGCAACAATGCACATAAAACAGTCAGCCATAAGTGACATCTGCATGTACCATCCTCAGAACTGAATGCCCCAAGCAGAATGACAGTCCAAGGATAAGAGGCAATTAGGAAATACCCAAAGATAAGCATGAACCAAGTGGGAAGGACAGTGGGATAGAATACTGCAACATGGAAGAGAAGGACATCTATGGTTATGTTAAGATTTTTCTAATGTCCTTCTATTCCCATGTTGCAGTATTAATAACATGAGGGAGAATACCAAAGCTTATGAGAGAGAAAGGGGGAAGGAGAACAAGAAGTCTCCACCAAGGCATGCAAAATTGCTCTAACAAATCCTGCTCTGGATCTGGAGATACAATCCAGCTTGCAGTGTTTTATAAATGTATGGATAGAGGTCCAAGTAGCTGCTTCCATGATAGAAGCAGCATCCAGGCTTTTAAAGAAGGCCCCAGAAGAAGCCACTGCTCTAGTGGAGAGGGGCTTAACAAAGAAATATAAAGTTTTCCCCTGAGAGAGATAGCAAAAGGAAATTGCCCTAGAGATCCAAGATGAAATGGTCTTTTTAGAAACAGGCCCTGGGGTGAAAGGAAACAATTGCTCAGACTTTCTAATGGATTTGGTCTCAACCAAACAGAATCAGAGTAGTCTGTGTACATCCAAAGTGCGCAGCACACTTTCACTGCAGTTTTGAGGAGAAGGGAAAAAGGTGGTTAAGTGAACAGACTGAGGGACAAGTCATTAACCATTTTAGGAGCGAAGGAAGGGCTGGTACGAAGGGATACCCTATCCTTGTGAAAAATTAGAAAAGGTTGTGAAGCCATTAAAGCTTGGTGTTCAGAAACTCGCCTAGCAGAAGCAATGGTTACCAGTAAAACTATTTTCCAAGTGCAGAATTTTCGGGAAGAGGAGGCAGCAGGCTCAAAGGGAGTCTTGGTTGAGTTTTTACAAAACAAAATTTAGGTCCCAGGGAGGAGGAACGGGTTTCCTGGGAGGTCTGACGTGAAGGATGCCTTTTAAGAAAAGCTTAACCTCTAGTCTAGAAGCTGGGGGAGGGGGGGGCGGCAGCAAAGGCAGACATACAGAAATGGCTGATAATGGCCTTTACCCTAAAGAATAAGCCAGTCCACCTTTGAGCAGCTCACACAAGAAAGAACTAGGAGTATATGAAAATGGATCGGCTCTCTTATTAGGACACCACATGGAGAACTTCTTCCATTTGGACAAATAGAATCTCCTTGTAGAGTGAATATAAAAAGTACACATACCCCTGTTAAAATGCCAGGCTTTTGTGATATAAAAAATGAGACCACAATAAATCATTTCAAAACTTTTCCCACCTTTAATGTGACCTATAATCTGTACAATTCAATTGAACAACAAGCAAATCTGTTTAGGGAGAAAATATAAAAAATAAAAAACGTGCAATAAGCTGATTGCACAAGCGTGCACACCCTTAAACTAATACTATGTTAAAACACCTTTTGATTTAATTACAACATTCAGTCTTCTTGAGTAGGAGTCTATCAGCACGACACATCTTGACTTGGCAATATTTGCCCACTCTTCCTTGCAAAAGCACTCCAAATCTGTTAAACTGCAAGGGCATCTCTTGTGCACAGCCCTCTTCAGGTCACCCCACAGATTTTCTATTGGATTTAGGTCTGGGCTCTGGCTGGGCCATTCCAAAACTTGAATTTTCTTCTGCAGAAGCCATTATTTTGTTGATTTGGATGTATGCTTGGGGTCATTGTTGTGTTGAAAGGTGAAATTCCTCTTCATCTTTCTAGTAGACACCTGAAGGTTTTGGGCTAAAAGTGACTGGTATTTGGAACTGTTCATAATTCCCTCCACCTTGACCAAAGCCCCAGTTCCAGCTGAAGAAAAGCAACCCCAAAGCATGATACTACCACTACCATGCTTCACTGTGGTGATGATGTTCATTTGGTGATGCGAAGTGTTGTTTTTGCACCAAATGTACCTTTCGGAATTTGTGGCCAAAAAGTTCAATCTTGGTCTCGTCAGACAACACATTTTCCCACACGCTTTTGGGAGACTATGTATTGTTTTGCAAATTTCAGCTGGGCCTGGATGTTTTTCTGTTTAAGAAAAGGCTTCCGTCTTGCAACCCTACCACACAGCCCAGACATATGGAGAATATGGGAGATTGTCACATATAGTACACAACCATTACTTGCCAGAAATTCCTGCAGCTCCTTCAGTGTTGCTGTAGGTATCTCTTGGCAGCCTCCCTGACCAGTTTTCATCTGGTCTTTTCATCAATTTTGGAGGGACGTCCAGTTCTTTACAACATCACTGTTGTCCCATATTTGCTCCACTTTTTGATGACTGTCTTCACTGTGTTCCATAGTATAGCCAATGTTGCGGAAATTTTTCTGAACCCTTCTCCTGACTGATAACTTTCAACAATGAGAACCCTTTGCTTTGTAACCTCTCTGCGAACCATGGCTTTTGCTGTAGCAGACAACGGAGTAAATGTCAGGAAAATCCTACTAGGACTAGAACTTTATTTGGGGTTAATCAGTCTCTGATGGCAGGTGTGTACCCAAGAAGACAATGCTGTAATTAAACCAAACGGTGCTTCAAGAAAGTATTAGTTTAAGGGTGTGCACACTTATGAAACCAGCTTATTGCACATTTATTTTTTTACATATTTTTTAACCCTAACAGATTTCTCAGTTGAAATATACAGGTTATAGATCACATTAAAGGTGGGAAAAGAAAGTTTTGAAATGATTTATTGTGGTCTCAATTTTTTATATCACAAAAACCTGGCACTTTAACAGGGGGTGTTGCACATTTTTATATCCACTGTATTAGGTTTCCTGGCCTCCTACAGGAAAGGAACGTCCTGAGAAAAGAGGTGCCGGAAAGGAATAGGAAGCCTATCACCCATAAGGGGTCAGGTTCAGTGTTGCTAAATATGGGCGAATAAGAAATCCCTTATCTTGTGAGAGTAGAGCCACTCTATGAGGTAACTTGCAATGACTATCCTTGGCTAATCGTAAAAGAAAAGGGAACCAATGCAGTCTTCACTAAAAGGGGGTCACCAACAAAAAAGGCTTGTCCTTTTGTCTTCAGCAGGACTTTCTGAATTAGGGGGAGGGGGGAATGTGTAGAGGCACATCCCCTTCCAAGAGAAAGTACAGTTGTATACACTTGCCATAAATGTAGATGTTAGAGTGTATTCACTGTTGCAGTCATCACACTTGGATCATCTGCCTGCAGGCAGCCCTCAGTCAGCCCGAATACCCGAGTCTAGAGATTTCTGTCTCGGATGCTGTCGCTTCTTCCAGGACATCAGGTCATCAGGGGTATAAAACAGGCAGCCAACGCCATTACATCAGGTTTTTCTTGCCCCAGATATCAGGAGCTCCCCAAATAGGAAGCTAGTATATGGTGTGGATCACCACCAATAAAAACTAAATAACACTGCCATAAAAAATGGCCACATAGAGGATAGGTAGAAAAGATACAGAAAAACAGGGTGCTGGAGGGAGAGAAACCAGGACTGCAACAGTGAATACATTCGAAAATCTACATTTATGGTAAGTGTACACAACTGTACTATGTTCTTCATGTTTTACTGTTGCAGTCATCACACTTGGGTTGATTCTCAAATCTGAGGAAGGGTGGAGGCAGTCAAGAGGAGTTAGGGCTGGCTAGCAGGCCCTGTATGACTGCTGTAGCAAATCCAGCTCAATTTAGAAAAAAAATAATCAAGTGGTAATGCTTGGTGAAAGTGTGTACAGAACTCCAGGTTGCAGCTTCCAGAATGTCCTTGGAAGGGACTCCCCTGAGAAATGCTGTAGAGGTGGAAGTAGCCCTAGTGGAATGTGTTCCGATTCCCTGTGAGGTACGTTTTCCATGGTGCTTGTAGCAGAAATGGATGCAGTGTGCTATCCATTTGGAAATGATTTGCTTTGAAATGGCCTTGCCCTCTGCCACTGTAGCAAAGCTGACTCGCAGCTGGTCAAATTTTCTGAAAGGTTTAGTCCTGTCAAACCCAAGCTGTCTGTGCACGTCCAAGGAGTACAGGATCCTTTCCCCTTTATTCTGAGGATCAGAGAAGAAGGATGGCAAATGGATGGCTTGGTTTAGAGCCACACTGGAGACCACCTTAGGCATAAAGAATGGGTTAGTCTTGAGGGAAACCCTGTCAGCATGGAAAATTATGAAGGGTTCCACAGCTATTAGTGCCTGTAACTCAGACACTCTTCTAGCTGAGGTTATGGCTAAAAGCAAGTCTGTTTTCCAAGAAAGAAAATTTAACTCTGCTGAAGCCGCAGGTTCAAAAGGAGGAAGCGTGAGCTTTTCCAGTAAAAAGTTATGGTCGTAGGCAGGGGTGGGTGCTCTCCTAGGGGGCCTTAAGTTGTTAGCCCCTCTCAGGAACTGTTTGATGAGAGGGTGAGACAATAGTGATGGCTTAGTATTATAATGAGCTGAGATGCCAGAGGCATTAATCTTAATGGAGAAGGATAGGCCTCTGAGGAGTAGCTCTGCTAGGTAATTAAGGATTTGAGGTAAGGAGGGTACATCTATGTCCTTTCCTTGAGACCTTATCCAAGAACAATATCTTTTCCACTTTTCAGCATAGGACTTCCTAGCACTAGGCCTTCTGGCCTCAAGAATGATGCCCAGCACCTGTCTGCTGAGGGTTGCTGGTGGAGTATTCAGGGGATAAGAAAGGCTGCAAGGTTTAGGGTTTGCTGTCCTGTCTGACCTTGAATAGTACCTTTGAGAGGAGGGGCAGCGGTGGAAAGGCATATACTGAGAGGTTTTCCATTTTGAATGATAAGACCCTACAGGCACTGCTGTAAGGGTTCTTAGTGCAAAATTTGCTCAACTGCTGTTTCTTGAGAGAGGCAAAGAGGTCCACCTCTGGTGTCCCCCCCCCCACCTTTGGATTATAAGATTGAAGGTGTTGGGCTCCAATTTCCACTCATGTGGTTCCAGGAGATTTCTGCTTAAGTCATCTGCCAGTGAATTCTGTTTGCCTGGCAGGAATTGAGCTTGTAGATGCACTTGGTTGCTCAAGGCTGTGTTCCATAGGGCCATGGCTAACCTGCAGAGTGGGTAAGAATGGGTCCCCCCACTACTTGTTTATGTACCACATAACTGTGGTGGTGGTGTGTTTTTCGGCTTTTCCCGGTTAGGGGTCGGCCACAGCGGTAGTTGATTTTTACGTGCCGAGTTACCAGCCCTGACGCACAACCTTCAATGAAGGTACGCTCATTCGCGCATGTCTCCACGCAGAAGACGCTCTAGCTGAGAATCGAATCGGACAGCATCTTACTGTGAGGCGACAACGCTACCACAGCACCACCACCGCGGGTCCTACCACATAACTGTGGTGTCATCTGTTTTTATCAGCAGCTGTTCTGGAAGGATCAGACATTTGAAGGCTGTCAGAGCATACTCTACAGCTATCATCTTTTTGATTGATGTACAGGAGGATTTGTCCTGGGCTCAACTTGCCCTGAATGCATTTGCCTGCCATGGGAGCCCCCCATGCAGTCTGATGCATCTGTAGTCAGGATTTGGACGGCGAGGGCTTGAGTGAAAGGCAGTCCCTTGTTGTGGTTGCATGCTTCTGCCCACCAAAGTAGATCTGTCCTTAGACAAGGTATGATAGGAATGACTGTTTCCAGGTCCTGAAAATGTTGGCACCAAAGACACTAAGTACCACTGAAGTTTCCTCATATGCAGTCTTGCATATGGAATTAGCAGAATGCATGAGGCCATGAACCCAAGGTCTTACAGTATTTTCCTTGCAGATAGCTGGGTTTTGGTGGCCATTTGAAGTAGTTGTTCAAATAGACCTGTTTTTCTGGAGTGAGAAATGCCATCTGGGACGTTGTGTTCAAACTTGCGCCCAGAAATACAATTCTTTGACTGGGCACCAGTTGAGATTTCTTTTTGTTGATGGTGTACCCCATTGAAGATAGGAGTCTTTTTACAAATGTCAGGTGCTGAAGTTGCAATTCCTGACTATCCGCCTGAATCAGACAATCATCCAAGTATGGGAAAATTTGGATATTTCTCTGCCTGCAGTATGCAATGGCTGGAGCCAGGCACTTTGTGAATACTCTGGACGCAGTAGATGAGCCAAAGGGAAAGTACAGTTTTGTACCTACCATAAATGTAGATGTCCGATAGGCATGCATCTGCAGTCCTTACAAATGGGTTGTCCTGTCGTCAGGCAGCCCTTCGGTCGGCCGGATTCCAAAGTCTGGGTCTGGCCTCGGCTGGTGTCGCACTTCACCCGACGTCATAGCGGCAGTTATTCGGGTATAAAGGCATCAGCCGACGCCATTTTCCTCAGTGTTTCTTGCCCCAGATGCCAGGTGCCCTCTAGGAAGGCTAAATTTGGATAAATGCAAATGGTTCCAAATAGTAGAGAGCAAACAAAAAAAAAAAAATAAGCATGTATGTACATATATACAAACAAATACACCATAATAGATTCCCCCAGCTAGCTACAAGATGGGCAAATACCCTAGGAGTACCACAGAGGGGAAGGAGGGTGGGTAATCCTGACTGCAGATGCATGCCTATCGGACATCTACATTTATGGTAGGTACAAAACTGTACTACGTCCTTCAAGGATGCATCTGCAGTCCTTACAAATGGGTAGAATACCATAGCCAAACTGGGGGAGGAGGAGAATTTAGATTATGGTGTAGTTAAGATCCCTTGCAAAACAGCAGTGGCAAAACCTGCTCGGGATCTGGAGTATAAAGGTAAATTATAATGCTTGGCAAATGTATGCACGGAGCTCCAAGTAGCAGCCTCTAAAATGTCTTTGGTAGCCACTCCTCGTAAGAAAGCTGTGGTAGTTGTAGCCCTTGTAGAGTGAGGCTTGATGTTTTCTGGAGTTTTCTTCCCATGGTAGGAGTAACCAAATCTAATGCAATTTCCTATCCATTTAGAGATTGTCTGTTTGGAAATTGCTTTTCCTTCCATTCCTGTCGCATATGCTACCAGTAGCTGGTCAGTCTTTCTATTGCTCTTGGTCCTGTCCAGGTAGTAATGTAATTGTCTATGTACATCCAAGGTATGCAACAGTCTTTCTCCCCTGTTCTGTGGGTTGGGGAAGAATGTAGGTAGGTGGATAGCTTGATTTAAAGATACTCTGGAGACCACCTTTGGCATAAAAGTAGGATTAGTTCTCATGGACACTCTATCTTGATGGAAGATCAGGAAGGGCTGTACTGCCATTAATGCCTGTAGCTCAGATACCCTTCTTGCTGAAGTGATTGCAAGCAGGAAAGCAGTTTTCCATAAGTACTGTAATTCTGCTGTTACTGCTGGCTCGAAAGGAGGGAGTGTCAACTTTTCTAGCACGAAGTTCAAGTCCCATGCTGGCAATGGTGGCTTCCTAGGTGGTTTTACATTTTTAATTCCTCTCAGAAACTGCCTGAGCAGAGGATGTGAGAAGAATGGAGGATCCAAGTTGTATTCTGCTGAAATAGCTGATGCATGAATCTTAATGGAAGAATAGGACAGGCCGTTGTGGAAGAGCTCTGCCAAGTATTCCAGGATGTTAGCTATGTTTACCAGTGACACATTCTCTCCTTTTGCAGTACTCCAAATGAGATATCTTTTCCATTTTGCTGAATAATTTTTCTTGTTGAGGGTCTGCGAGCCTCCAAGATAATGTCTTTAACCCTTTGGGATAAATTTGGGTTATTTGGTCTTATGCAATGCTCCAGGCAGTCAGCTGCAGTGTTTTCAGGTTTGGATGCAGGGTGTTGTAGTTGTTCTGTGTTAACAGTAAGGGAACTAGAGGTAGAGTCCATATTTGTTCCCGAGACATGCTCCTCAGTAATGGGTACCAATGTTGCCTTGGCCAGTCTGGAGCTATCAGGATGATCCTTGGACGGTCCTCTTTGATTTTCAATAGCACCTTGTGCATCAAAGGAAGTGGTGGGAATGCATATGCTGTCAGGTTTTCCAACTGAAAGATAGGAGTCCACTTTCCAAGCAAGTGGGTGGTGCGTCCTTGTGCAGAATTTCTGCAGTTGGTGATTGTGGGGATGCAAATAAGTCTATTTCTGGTAGCCCCCACTTTCTTGTAATGGTTTTGAAGATGTCCGGATGCAGCATCCATTCGTGGGCATCCGTGGCAGCTCTGCTTAGTATGTCTGCTAGAATGTTTTCTTTTCCTGGCACAAAAATTGCTTGTAACTGGATGTTGAAGCTCAGGGCCACATTCCAGAGGTCCATTGCCATCCGGCATAGAGGGTACGAATGTGTGCCTCCCTGTTTGTTGATGTACCACATAACTGTGGTGTTGTCTGTCCTTATCAACAGTGGACCTTGTTGAAGAAATGGTCTGAATGTCTGAATTGCCAGTTTTACTGCCAGCATTTCCTTTTGATTTATGTGTAGGTGCAGCTGGTCTTGAGTCCATAAGCATTGTATGCATCTGTCCAGCATGTGCGCCCCCCAACCGAGGTCTGAGGCGTCCATTGTGATTGTCTGGCTTTGTTGAGTGCTGTGGAAGGGCAGTCCTTTGTTTGATTGACAGGCCTGAGCCCACCATTGGAATTCTTGTTTCAGGCATGGGATTATTGGAATTTGGGTTTCTAGGCTGTGCTTGTGCTGAGACCATAAATTTCTTAGGTACCGCTGTAACTTTCTCATATGCAGTCTGGCATGTGGAACCAATATTATGCAGGATGCCATGTAACCCAAGGCTTGCAGGACTTTTCTTGCTGTTAGCTGGTTCTGCTTTGTTAATGCCAAGAAGTAGAGAGGGAGTTGCTCCTGTTTTTCTACTGTTAGGAATGCCATTTGTCTTGATGTGTCCAGTTCTGCACCCAAAAAGGTTATCCTTTGGGATGGTATCAGCCTTGACTTTTTTATATTGACTGTGTATCCCAGGGCTTGCAGTAGATAAATGACCCTTTTCAAGTCTTCTGTTAGTTTGTTTTTGTTGTCCGCTTGTAACAGGCAGTCGTCCAGGTAAGGGTAGATTTGGATTCCCTGAAGCCTGCAATGAGCAATTACTGATGCCAGGCATTTCGTGAACACTCTGGGCGCAGTAGATAAGCCAAAGGGCAATGCTGAGAATTGATAATGCTCTGATCCTGCAAGAAATCTGAGGTATCTTCTGCAATTTGGTCGTATGGGGACGTGCAGGTATGCCTCCTTGAGATCTAGAGTTACCAGCCAAGACTCCTTGCCCAGCATGGGAAGAAGCTGCTGTAGGGTCAGCATTTTGAATTTTGGGACAATGAGGAATGTGTTTAAAGCGGACAGGTCGAGAATAGGTCTCCATTGGTTTTCTTTTCTTGGTACCAGGAAGAGTCTGGAGTAAAATCCCTGTCCTTGCTCCATAGATGGTACCTTTTCTACAGCTCTCATGCTTAGTGAGTTATTTGTTTTAGAGCTTCTGCCTTTTGATTTGGAGGTAGGTTTGACATTCCTCTCTTCCTTGGTAGAGTATGGAAGTGAAACCTGTAACCTTGGTCTATTGTCTGCAAAATCCACTTGTCTCCTGTGATGTAATGCCAGTTTACTGAGAATAAGGCTAGCTTCCCGCCTAAGGGTGCTTCTAGTTGTTCCCTGGTAGGCGGTGCCAGAGCCAAGTCACTGTGATTGTCCTGTAGTAGTAGTGGTGGTGGCTGTATCTGTGGCTGTACCTCGCTGGTTGTTAGGCTGCCACTGACGTCCCCTGTAGGCACCTCTGGATTGACCTCTGCCTCTTGAGCGCCTATTCCTGCCTCTCTGAGCTCTGGAGGTGTCTGGAAAGGACCAATTTTTGGAGGGCCAATTCCTGCTAAACCTTGGAGGTTGGACCTGTAAGAAATCTTTCACTGTCTGGACAGATTTTGCCTTCTCTTCCATCTTCTTCAGCACCTGTTGTGCAGGAGAGCCAAACAAATTGATCTTGTCCATGAGAGCATCTAGTAGCTTTGATTTGACATGATCTGGTAAGGCCTGCTCTTTCAACCATGCATGTCTTCTGATCACTGTGCCAGTCATGGCTGATCTAAAGGAAGCTTCCAGTGCATCATAGCCGCATTTTAAGGAATGATTACTGACCTGCTGAATGTTATGTACCATTTCCTGAAGAGATTTTTTGTCTAATGGTTCATCAGAGGACAGATTTTAGTTAACTGGTCTAACATAAATTCTTGATACTGGATCATGTGGAATTGACAGTTCAAGGCCCTGGCTGAAAGAGTAGCAGAAGTGTAAACTTTTTTACCCCATCTCTCTAAGGACCTGGATTCCCTTTCAGAGGGGAGGGGGTTTTTGGCAGAGGTAGCTGCTACAGCCTTAGGTCCCTGGGAGATAGTTTCGGGATCTGCAAAGGGAGCCTTATACAAATGATAATGTGTGTCCGGGACCCTGTAGTACCTATCGGGCTTAGCAGGGGCCGGAGGAAGAGAATCAGGAGCAGTACAAGCATCATTAAAAGCATCATCCACAACAGTAAGTACTGGAGGAATGGCTAAAGGCCTATGCTGTGGCAAATGCAGGAAGGTTCTAAGCCTTTTCCTAGTGTCTGAAAAATCCTGGCCCTGCCATTGAAATTGTTCCCTCATAGTATGCAAGGTTTCCCCAAAAGAAAATTCCTCAGGCGGAGAGGCAGAAGGAATGGACTCTTCTGCATCAGAGTCCTCATAAGGAGAAAAGGGGGCCTCTGGAGGGTTTGAATTACCTGATACATCAGAGGAGCCATCTGAAGAAACTGGCTCAGGGGGCTCTACTCTAGTCCTCTTCTCTGGAGGTGGGTGAGAGGCCCTGTCTGGATGTGGTTGGGATCCCCGGATCAAAGAAATGAGATCCTCTGCTAGACTAAGCATTTGTGAACTAGAACTGGGCCTGTGAGAGGGGGTCTTAGCAGGCACAGTTTTGGTAGTTTTTGCTGCTTTAGCCCTGACAAAGGCCTTAATCGACATGGATGCAGGAGGCCTAGCAGCTCCACGTGTAGGGGTAGAAATATCCAAAGGGATAGTATCGGATAAATCCTGTGAACCTGCAAGAGCAAGTGGGATTTCAGTAGCAGATTCAGCCAAGCTGGATGAGGCCTCGGTAAGTGGCAAGCTTTCGGCCGAAGGAAGAACCGTGGACTCGGTTTCAGCCGAAACCGAGACACTCGCGGTTGGCTTAACCGCGGTTTCGGCCGAAACCGCGGACCGCGAGTGTCGGTCCTTTTCCTTGCGTTTTTTAGAATTTTGCGTAGTCGGAGGATCCGACGGCATAATGTAAGCAAAATCGGGCGAAAAACTCTTCAGCAAATTCCGACCGACGTCTAAGCGTTCGTCGGTTGAAAGAAGCACAGGCTAGACAAGCTGCTACGTCGTCTGGGCCTAAGCAAGGTAAGCAGTAAGAGTGGAAATCTTTATGAGGTATTTGTTTCCCACAAGTTAAACAGTTATTCACTTTTTCTGATATCGGCTGAGGCAAGAAAGAGTCCCCAATGGGGTACTTAGCTTTTTAGAAGTCTTCGGTAGTAGTAGAAGTATTCGGTAGTAGTAATCTCTGGTTCTGACCGACTGGCACTTGCGAACAGCTTCTGCTTCGGGCGCCACACGGCAAGAAAGACTGAGGAAAATGGCGTCGGCTGATGCCTTTATACCCGAATAACTGCCGCTATGACGTCGGGTGAAGTGCGACACCAGCCGAGGCCAGACCCAGACTTTGGAATCCGGCCGACCGAAGGGCTGCCTGACGACAGGACAACCCATTTGTAAGGACTGCAGATGCATCCTTGAAGGACATGTGCAGAAAAGTTATAGTGCATAGAACCTACCCTGAAGCGTAGATATTTCCTGCAAGACTACCTTATGAAGACGTGCAGATAAAAAGAAGTTATGTACTCACCAATACGTTCCATCTGAGTAGTTATACTTCATTTTTCTGCAACCTGTGGGTATTCGGATCTATATCAGATCCGAGCCGGCGACTTATTTTCTAGCATCTGCTTTGAGCTCCTCCCCTACCCATAATACACCACCATCTCCTATCTTCCCTGGCAACTCAACTAAATAAACCTAACATGTTTATTCACATGAAAAGGTCAGGGGGGATGGAAGGTGGGAAGACTGCAGGAAAATGAAGTATAACTACTCAGATGGAATGCTGTGGTGAGTACATAACTTAATTTTATCTGCAACCTGTGGGACAGAGTCCCCAGCTACTCGACAAATCCTGGGAGGCCCTCATGGAAGGATATTCCTGAGCACCGCAGAGCCAAAGGATGCTCTCCCTCTGGAAATCAGATCTAATTTGTAATGAGAGATGAAAGTATGAGAATTTTCCCAAGTTGCTGCTGCGCAAATGTCATCCAAAGGACCTTAGACCAGAAAGCAGCAGAAGTCACCATGGACCTGGTAGAGTGAGCTTTAATCAGATCAAGAGGAGATAAACCCTTGGCTTTGTAAATGCGTAGAATGCAAAGAGTGATCCATCTGGCTATAGAGACCTTGTAAATGGCCTTTCCCAAATGAGGTTTAGAAAATGAGACATAATTGATCAGACTTACAGAAGGATTGTGTTCTATGAAGGTAGAAACGAAGTTGTCTATGAACATCTAACAAATGAAGTTTATATTCTCCTTTGTTCGGAAAATTTGGAAAGAAAACAGGTAGATTGTTTGGTTTATGTTTGATTGAAATGTCACTTTGGGTAAAAACAAAGTATTTGTACGGGCAGAGACCCTGTCCTTATGGAAGGCCAAATAAGGAGGCACGGCAGACAAAGCCTGCAGCTCAGAGACCCTCCTTGCTGACGTAATAGCCACTAGGAAGGCTGTCTTCGAAGACAAAAACTTTAAATCCACTGATGCAGCAGGTTCAAAAGGAGGGGTTACTAATGACTGGAGAACCAAAGTGAGGTTCCCAAGGAGGAACCGAATCTTTGATGGGAAGACGCAGAAGAAAGGTGCCTTTTAGAAAGGGTTTACATAGCCTAGAAGAGGCCAGTGCAATCTTATTTTCACCTGCATGAAAATTAGAAATGGCTGCCAGCTGTACTTTCAATGTGGAAGAAAGTACAGTTTTGTACCTACCATAAATGTAGATGTCCGAACTGGATAGCATCTGCAGTCATAACAACTGGGTTGTCCTGTCGTCAGGCAGCCCTTCAGTCGGCCGGATTCCAAAGTCCGGGTCCGGCTTCGGCTGATGTCGCACTTCACCCGACGTCATCTCTGTTGGTCTTCGGGTATAAAGACATCAGCCGACGCCATTTTCCTCAGTGTTTCTTGCCCCAGATGCCAGTAGCCCTCTTGTAGGCTGAAAATTTTGGATAAATGCCAATGTTTCCAAAAAGATAGTGGTAAACACAAAAAATAAGCATGTATTTACATATATACAACAAATACACCATAAAAGACTCCCCCCACCAGCTAGCTATTAGGAGGGTAAACACCCTAGGAGTACCACAGAGGGGAAGGAGGGAGGGTAATCCTGACTGCAGATGCTATCCAGTTCGGACATCTACATTTATGGTAGGTACAAAACTGTACTATGTCCTTCATGGATGCATCTGCAGTCATAACAACTGGGTAGAATACCATAGCCAACTAGGGGAGGAGGAAGAAACTAGATTATGGTGTGTTTAGGATCCCTTGCAGTACAGCAGTGGCAAACCCTGCTCGGGATCTGGAATATAGAGGCAAATTATAATGCTTGGCAAATGTATGCACGGAGGTCCAAGTAGCCGCCTCAATAATGTCTTTGGTTGCCACTCCTCGTAAAAGGCTGTGGTAGTGGCTGTTGCCCTTGTAGAATGAGGTCTTATGTTCTGTGGAATTGGTTTTCCATGGAAGGAGTAACAGAATCGTATGCAATTTCCTATCCATTTGGAGATTGTCTGTTTGGAAATAGCTTTTCCTTCCCTTCCTGTTGCATAGGCTACAAAAAGCTGATCAGTTTTTCTGCTACTTTTTGTTCTGTCCAGGTAGTAGCGTAGCTGTCTATGTACATCCAAGGTATGCAGTATTCTTTCCCCTCTGTTTTGTGGGTTGGGAAAGAAGGTAGGTAGGTTGATTGCCTGGTTTAAAGACACTCTGGATACCACCTTAGGCATAAATGTAGGATTAGTCCTCGTGGACACTCTATCTGGATGGAAGATTAGGAAGGGTTGTACTGCCATTAGGGCCTGGAGTTCAGAAACCCTCCTGGCTGAGGTTATTGCCAGTAGGAAGGCGGTTTTCCACGATAGATGCTGTAGGTCTGCTGTTGCTGCTGGCTCAAAGGGTGATAGTGTCAACTTTTCTAGCACAAAGTTCAAGTCCCAAGCTGGTAATGGTGGTTTCCTTGGAGGTTTTACATTCTTGATTCCTCTGAGGAACTGTCTGAGTAATGGGTGTGAAAAAACAGGTGGATCAAAGCTGTATTCTGCTGATATAGCTGATGCATGTATCTTGATGGAGGAGTAGGACAGGCCTGAATGTAGAAGTTCTGCCAGATACTCCAGAATGTTAGGCATATCTATGTTTGACACATCTTTTCCTCTTTCAGTACTCCAAATGACAAACCTTTTCCATTTTCCTGCATAGTTCCTTCTTGTTGAAGGTCTGCGGGCTTCAAGAATAATGTCTTTAACTCTTTGGGAAAGTTCTGGATTAGCTGCTGCTATGTGATGTTCCATGCAGTCAGTTGCAACGTTTTAGGTTTGGATGCATGATGCTGTAGTTGTTCTGAGTTAACATCAAAGGCATCAGGGGTATTGGCCACATATTGTTCTGAGACATGCTCCTCAGCAGTGGGTACCAGTGTTGTCTTGGCCAGTTTGGAGCTATTAGGATTATCCTTGGTCGTTCTTCCTTGATTTTTAGTAATACCTTGTGTATCAAGGGAAGAGGTGGGAATGCATATGCTGTTAGGCCTTTCCAGCTGAAGGAGAGCGAATCCACTTTCCATGCTAGTGGGTGGAATGTCCTTGTGCAGAACTTTTAGAGCTGGTGATTGAGAGGGGAATCAAATAGATCTATCTGAGGCATTCCCCATTTCTTTGAGATGGTCTTGAAGATGTCCGGGTGTAGCATCCATTCGTGGGCATCCGATGTGGTTCTGCTTAATATGTCTGCTAGAGTATTTTCTTTTCCCGGTACAAATATTGCCTGTAACTGGATGTTGTAGCTGAGTGCCAGGTTCCACAGCTCCAAAGTCATTCTGCATAGGGGGTATGAATGAGTGCCTCCCTGTTTGTTGATGTACCACATGACTGTGGTGTTGTCTGTCCTTATCATCAACTGGCCCTCTTTGAGAAATGGTCTGAAGTTTTGGATTGCCAGTTTTACTGCCAGCATTTCTTTTAGGTTGATGTGCAGGTGAAGTTGATCCTGCGTCCACAATCCTTGCACGCATTTGTCCAGCATGTGGGCCCCATCCTAGGTCTGAAGCGTCTGTTGTGATGGTCTGGCTTGCTTGACATCTGCGAAAGGGTAGCCCTGGGTTTGACTGGCATGCTTGAGCCCACCATAGGAACTCCTGTTTTAAGCATGGAATTAGTGGAATTTCTGTTTCTAGGCTGTGCCTGTGTTGGGACCATAAATTCTTTAGGTACCACTGTAGTTTTCTCATATGTAGTCTGGCAAGTGGAACCAAGATTATGCATGATGCCATGAAGCCCAAGGCCTGCAGTACTTTTCTTGCTGTTAACTTGTTCTGTTTTGTTAGTGCCAAGAAGTAAAGAGGGAGTTCTCTTTGTTTTTCTGCAGTTAGGAAAGCCATTTGTTTTACTGTGTCCAATTCAGCCCAAGAATGTCCTTGTCTGGGATGGGATCAGCCTTGATTTTTGTAAATTGACTGTGTATCCCAGTGCTTGTAGCAAGTAAATGACCCTTTGTAAATCTGTTGTCAGCTTGCTTTTGTTGTCCCCTTGTAGCAGGCAGTCGTCCAGGTATGGGTAAATTTGAATTCCCTGTAGTCTGCAGTGGGCGATTACTGATGCCAGGCATTTTGTGAATACTCTGGGCAGTAGATAAGCCAAAGGGCAATGCTGAGAATTGATAGTGCTCTGAGCCAGCAAGAAAACTGAGGTAGTTTCAGCAGATTGGGCGTATAGGGGCGTGCAAGTATGCCTCCTTGAGATCTAGAGTTACCAGCCAACACTCCTTGCCCAGCATGGGAAGAAGTTGCTGTAGGATCAGCATTTTGAATTTTGGGACAATGATGTATGTATTTAAGGTGGACAGGACGAGAATAGGTCTCCAACTTTTTTCCTTTCTTGGAACTAGGAATAGTCTTGAGTAGAATCCCTTTCCTTGTTCTGTTGTTGGCACTCTTTCCACAGCTCTCATGTTTGCTAACTGCATTATCTGTTGTAGAGCCTCTGTTTTTGATTTGGAGGTAGATTTGGCATTCCTCTTTGACTGGTAAAGTGTGGAAGTGGAACCGTAACCTTGATCTATGGTTTGTAAAATCCACTTGTCTTTTGTGATATAGTGCCAGTTCTTTGAAAATAAGGTTAATTTGCCGCCTAATGGAGCTGCTATTTGTTCCCTGGTAGGCGGATTTAGAGTTAAGTCACTGTGGCTGTGTTGTTGTAGTGGCAGTGGTTGTGTCTGTGCCTCTGTTGTTACCTTGCCACTGTCGTCCTCTGTAGGCACCTCCTCTGGATTGGTTTCTGCCTCTGGAACGTCTATTCCTGCCCCTTTGGGATCTTGTGGAGTCAGGAAAGGACCAATTTTTGGCAGGCCAGTTCCTGCTAAACCTTGGGGGTTGGACCTGCAAGAAATCTTTAACCGTTTGAACAGATTTTGCCTTTTCTTCCATTTTCTTCATTACCTGCTGGGCAGGTGTACCAAACAAGCTGGTCTTATCCAAAGGAGTATCTAATAACTTAGCTTTAACATGATCCGGTAAAGCTTGTTCCTTTAGCCATGCATGCCTTCTTATCACTGTGCCAGTCATGGCTGATCTAAATGAAGCCTCCAGTGCATCATAGCCACATTTTAAGGAATGGTTACTAACCTGTTGTATGTTATTTACCATTTCTAATACATATTTCTTATCAATTGATTCATCAGAGGATAGCTTTTTTGTTAACTGATCAAGCATAAACTCTTGGTATTGTATCATGTGAAACTGACAGTTTAAAGCTCTAGCTGAGAGAGTAGCTGAAGTGTAAACCTTTTGCCCCATCTGTCTAAAGACCTGGCTTCCCTTTCAGAAGGAATAGGGTTTTAGCTGTGGTCGCTACTGCCTTGGGACCCTGGGATATAGTTTCGGGGTCTGCAAGTGGGGCCTTGTAAAGGTGGTGATGAGTGTCTGGTACCCTGTAAAATCTGTCTGGTTTGGCAGGGGCTGGAGGTAAAGAATCTGGTGCAGAGCAGACATCATTGAAGGCATCATCCACTACAGAGAGCACAGGAGGTATAGCTAAGGGCCTGTGTTGTGGAAGGTGCAGAAAGGTTCTAAGTCTTTTTCTGGAGTCTGAGAAATCCTGCTGCTGCCATTGGAACTGCTCTTGCATGGCATGTAAGGTTTCCCCAAAGGAAAATTCTTCTGGTGGGGAGGCAGCTGGAATGGATTCTTCAGCATCTGAGTCTTCAAAATTGGAGAAAGGAGCCTCTGGCTGGTCTGTTATGTCTGATTCATCAGCAGAATCATCAGAGGACACAGGCTCGGGGGGCTCTGCCCTAGGTCTCTTTCTGGGGCTGAGAGGCCCTGTCTGGGTGAGATTGAGATCCCCTAATTAATGAAATTAAATCTTCTGCCAGAGTAAGCATTTGTGAACTAGAAGAGGGCCGGGTTGTAGGGGGTTTAGCAGGCACTGTTCTAGTAGTTTTGGCTGCTTTGGCCCTGGCAAAGGCCTTAATGGACATGGCTGCTGGAGGCCTAGCAGCACCACGTGCTGGGGTAGACACATCCAAGGGAATGGTGTCTGATAAGTCAGTGGCAACCACCGTAGTGGATAAAATTTCTGAGGCCGATTCAAGAGAAGTAGCAGGGGCCTCAGTGGTAGTGATAGATTCTGCTGTATTTTGATCAGTTTTCTCGGTTTCGCCGAAACAGAGACACTCGCGTTTGCTTAACCATGGTTTCAGCGAAACCGCGGACCCGAGTGTCGGTCTTTATCTTTGCGTTTTTAGCAGTTTGGGTAGTCGGAGGATCCGGCGGCATAATATACGCAAAATCAAAACCGAAAACTGTTCAGCAAACTCTGACCGGCGCCTAAGCGTTTCGGTTGAAAGAAGCACAGGCGAACAGGCTGCTACGTCGTGGGCTGGGCCTAAACAAGGCAGACAGTAAGAGTGGAAATCCTTATGAGGTATTTGTTTCCCACAGGTTAAACAATTATTAACTTTTTCTGACATCGGCTGAGGCAAGAAAGAGTCCCCAACGGGTACTTAGCTTTAGAAGTCTTGAGTAGTATTCGGTAGAAGTAATCTCTGGATCCGACCGACCGGCACTTGCGAACAGCTTCTGCTTCGGGCGCCACGCGGCAAGAAAGACTGAGGAAAATGGCGTCGGCTGATGCCTTTATACCCGAAGACCAACAGAGATGACGTCGGGTGAAGTGCGACATCAGCCGAAGCCGGACCCGTACTTTGGAATCCGGCCGACTGAAGGGCTGCCTGACGACAGGACAACCCAGTTGTTATGACTGCAGATGCATCCATGAAGGACATCTAGCTCCTTGCTGAAAAATGCTAGTTAAGAAATCCAACACCGCTGGAACAGGGGCTATAAAAGGATCCAGGTTTCTTTGAGAGGCCCAGATAGAAAAACATCTCCATTTACTGCGATAGACCTCCTAGGAGAATCTTTAAGAGAAGCCACCAGTATAAACTTTACAGGGGATGAAAGACCGGGAGTCCTGGCAATCAAGGGAACTGGAGCAGCCAAGCTGTCAGCTTGAGACTGTCTAGATTGGGAGGGTAGGCACCCGAAGGATGAGAGATTAAATCCGGGTAGGGATCCAGAATCCACAGAGGCACTAGAAGATGAGACCAAAGGAAGGGGAACCAAACTTGATGAGGCCAGAATGGACAATGAGGATCACTTTGCACCCCAGTCAGCAAGGTTTCTGAAGAAAATTCGGAATGAGTGGTAATGGTGGGTAAGCATGCAGTAACCTGGGGGGCCAAACATGGACTAGAGCATCTCTGGGGACATCCCCTGGTGAGGGAATCAGAGCAAAGAACTCGCTGCACACCATACAAGGAATATCTCCTCCGCTACTGACTGTTTCAGACACCACTCGTACGGCATCAGAACAGCCCAACTCAATCTGTCCGCTAAAATGTTGGAGCGTCCCGGGATGTGCGTCGCAATCAGAAACCGACTGGTGGAAATCACCCACTCCCATACTCTCATAGCCTCGCGACAGAGGATAAGATCTGGTTCCCCCCCTGCGTGTTGATATACAAGACAACAGACATGTTGTCTGACTGAATTTCAATCGTACCCAGAGGAAGAACAGTGTGGAAGGCTTTCAACGCTAAAAGCTCTGCCCTCATCTCAAGAACATTTATGTGCAACTTGGTCTCTATCTGGGACCACATGCCTTGGACTGTCCTTCCCGAACCGTGCCCCCCCACCCGAGTTGGGAGGCATCCGTGGTCACTGTGGCTTAGGCTGGAGATGACACAAAGGCGTCCCGCTGCAACGTCCAGTGAATGGAGCCACCAAAGGAGAGACATCCTGCAGGTGTGACTGATCCTTATCGGAAAATCCATAGGCAGGTCTAGCCAAGACCATTGGACAGCTAGAGTCCATTGAAGGACCTGCATATGAAGGCGTGTACAAGGGAGAATAGAGACCGAGGTAGCCATGGAGCCCAGGGCACGGAGAACATCGCTCGCCTTTGGAAATTTGAGGTTCACAATTAGAGTGATGTGGTACCTGAGGTGTAAGATCCTGTCTGGTGTTAAGAAAACTTTTAGCTGCAAAGTGTCTAGCCGTGCCCTGATAAAGTCTAGAACTTGTACTGGTCGCAAAAGGGATTTGTGAACATTGATGGATCCCCAGCCGATCTGCCAAGAGAAGAAAGTAGTCTCGGACCAGACACAGAAGACGCTTGGTGGATGCAGCAAAGAGCCAGTCGTCCAGGAAAGGAAATACCTGAATTCCCTGAAGCCTCAGGTGAGCTGCTACTACTGCCATTACCTTGGTGAACACCCTGGGGGCTGTGGTGAGACCAAAGGGTAGAGCTCTGAAATGGAAATGACTGGCTCCCAGCCAGAAGCGAAGAAACCCCATGGAGCTTCTGTGGACTTTGA
The DNA here is from genome assembly GCF_019279795.1 of Protopterus annectens. Lineage (NCBI taxonomy): Eukaryota > Metazoa > Chordata > Ceratodontiformes > Protopteridae > Protopterus > Protopterus annectens. Next base: position 340,667,269 of record NC_056747.1, on the reverse strand, counting down.
TATGGTAGTAAGCATCCTGGAGGTCTAACATCCAGTCGCACTCTAGGAAATTAGGTAGAATGGACTGTAGGGTGACCATCTGGAACTTTTGTTTGGCGACAGATAGGTTCAGGGTTGACAGGTCCAAAATGGGCCTGAGGTCCCCTGTCTTTTTTGGCACTAAAAAGAACCTGGAGTAAATGCCTAATACAGACTGGTCGAGGGGGACCGGTTCGATGGCTCGTTTGTGAAGCAACTTTGAAACCTCTAGAGCTGCAGCCTCCCTGTGAGCGGGTGAGACATCCAGGAGGCATCTTGTAGCACTTAGCGGGGCAACAAATGGGATTGTGTAGCCTCTGGATATTAATTGTAGCACCCAACAATCTGCAGTTATGGACTCCCATGCCGCTGGATGCAATGACAATATCCCCTCGACTGCCTCCAGAGCAGGACAGTCGGGCAACCCCTCAGGGCTGCTGAGTGGGCCTGTCAGGAAAAAGGTTCCCTAGACTTGAAATTCCTGGGACCCCCTCTACCTCTGGGTCGGCGTCGATCTCGTATCCCTCTGCCTCTGGGGGGAAGAGTTGTCCTGAAATTCCCGGAAAAACTGAGATTTCCGGAACCACATCATCTTTTGCCCTCTCTGGTTTCTAGAGAAGGAACGCTGAGGGTTGGAAAAGCGGATCTCGATGGTAGACAGTGTCTTCCCATCTTTTTCGCTCTGGACAAGTGCGTCTTCCCGAAAAGGGAGGAACCATTGTAGGGAGCATTAATAAATGACGCCTTAAAAGGGTCCGCAAACTGACAAAACCTGAGCCAGGCATGATGCCTCATTGCTATGCCTGTCCCAGCCGCCCTAGCTGCTCCTTCTGTGGCATGGGAAAGGAGACGCATGGACGTGTTTGATACAGACTTCAGAGTCGACATTTTCACAGAGAACAGTTGTTTGTCCTGCTGTGATAAAGACTCTGGGGGAGACTCAGTGAATTCCAAGACAAGGTCTCGCTGCAGCCGTATCACATGTGCCAAATAGTTCAGCGTACGGATGGAAAAGGTCGCTGACAAATAAATGCACTTCCCAAACCTATCCACCAACCTGGACTCCTTGTCCGGAGGGAGGACTGAGGAACTCTTGCACAAGTTCCTTCTTGGTGGCTCCTGCGACCACCATAGCATCAACGGGGGCTCCTTTAGACCAAGGTTGTCTAGTTGGTGGGAGGAGAAAGAATCTTGTTGGTGTGTTTAGGGATGGGCTCTATGGTGTCAGGCTCCTTCTATGCCCGTGTGGTGATAAGGTCCACTAAGGGGTCCGCTGGCGGGGACACCAGGAAGTAGAAGGGCCTGTGCCAAAGGCATCCAGGAACACGGACTCTTCTGTAGGTTTTGGGGCTGACCAACCACCCCTCTGGTGGAGGATCTCCATGATGCCTCCAAAGGAGACATCTTCAGGAGGTGACCTGGGGGAACCTTCTCCTTCTAAATTCGTGTCCGTAGTGAGGGACTCCGGGAGTCCAGGTGCCTCCTTTTGCGCTTACGGGGCCCTCTTCAGTGGGACTTTCTGAAGAGGATTCGTGAGCCGCAGGGGGTTCCTCAAGGGGAATAACCTGGGGCTCCCCCTGGTACAGGCTGTCCCTGAGACAGGATGAAGGGAGTTGTCACCAAATCCAGTGGAGTCTGGGTGGAATCAGAGGAGATGGGCTGAGGTCTCAATCCCTGGGAGAGAATCCTCTCTACCTCTTCGAACGCCGAAGGAGAGCGTACCTCCTTGGCACCCAGTAAGGAAGAAGCTCTATCCGGGTGTGAACGGGGGATCGGAGCAGAGGCAAGGGTAGTTTGAGGTCCAAGGGAATGGTTTGGATCGGAAAAGATCGGAGCCGAAGATGGATCCATTCCCTCGGGTCACACTCCCTGCCCACGGCTCCAAGAGTCGCTTGGATCCGAACTAGCCAGATCCGAGGAACTCAAGTTAACAGCCGGAATAGAGGTTGGAGGAACCGTTGGCACCAAGCTATCAGCTCCAAAGAGTCTCGGATCCAAAAACCCCGAAGCAGCCACACGGATCGAGGAAGGAAAGAAGGGGTGGAAAAAAGGCATGGAGGTCCCCCCTCCGAAGGGAGAGGGGCCTAGCAAGACTCCCATCTGTATTTGGGTCGGAATGAATCTCCACATCATCCTGTCCTTGTCCAAGTCTGATAAGCTCCAAGTCGATTGCGAAGAGGCAACCGACTTGGATCTGGCTGGTCTGCGCAGGAAGGGAGAGAAAGGCCTCGAATTGGAAGATTCCATCGGCTCTGGCAAGAAACTGGGTGAGAGCGCCTTGAAGAAGCTGGCCTCAAAGTCTTGGATGGTGGAGTACGGAAGGGTTCCCTATCCGGAGACCTCTTATGAGGCCTATCCCTCTTCCTCTCAGTTTTCCTTGTGCCTTTCTCTGTCCTTTTCTTTTTCTCTCTCTTTTGCTTTTTCTTTTTCCTTGTCTATCTTCCCCAACACCAGAACGAGCGGGAGTTTGAGTCCCTGTCTGAGTGGGTGGTTGGGCGGGAGTACCAGAGACCGAGGCCGTGGCAGAATCCAGCATGAAGAAAACCCTTGGCAACCAATTTCACCTTCCTATCTCTGAGGGACCTCGGGTTGAAGCCTGCACAGATTGTACACTGGGTGGATAAATGGGGCACTCCCAAACAGATTACACACAGAGTGTGACCATCAGCTGGTGAGAGCTTATGGCCACACTATTTTTTGAAAACTGACTTAGGCTGATCAGCCATAGCCTAAAAACTAATCACCACTCCCTAAAGAGGGAACACAATACACTAGTACACACTGAAAGGAAGTGGGCCTAGAAACTACTCTCAGAAAGAAAAACTTTTTTTTTTTTTTTTAAACTGTAACCGATGAACAGCATACACTAAAAAAGGGGGGACTAACTAACACTTACACACAATGTAGAAATAACTGACTTACTTAATTCCAGAAACTGAGCAAAGGACACCACAATGCGCACTATGGTGTGGCAAACGAGATCTGAGGGAAAATGGGAGATGGTGGTGTATTATGGGTAGGGGGAGGAGCTCGGAGCAGATGCTAGAAAATATGAATTTAACTACTTCAGATGCTTCTTTTAAGTCTATGGTGACTAACCGGGCATCCATGGCTAGCATAGGGAGAAGCTGTTACAGGGTACGCATTTTGAATTTTGGGACCACCACAAAAGTGTTGATAATTGATAGATCCAGGATATGGCGCCAACAACCCTCTTTTCTGGGCACCAGGAACAATCTGGAATAGAAACCCTGTCCCCTTTGTCTGATACTGAGCAGGGAAAATACTTGCTTTTGAGCCTCTGCCCACTGGTTTGGAGGAAGGTCTGGAAACCTGCTTGGAGTTGGCAGTGAATGGAAGTAGAATCTGTACCCCTGGGATACAAAGTTTAGAACCCATCAGTCCTGAGTAATGGACATCTAGTTTTTGGCATGAAGGGCAAGTTTTCCTCCTAGGGGCGCAAGTAGTTGGGCAGGGCTGGGAAGGATAACTGAAAAGTCATGGTGAACTCTTTCCAAAAGGGGGTGGCTTACCACTCCCTGTTTGTGAGGTGGGAACACTCCACTGTTTAGATTTCTGCATACCCTGAGACTATAGTCTTGGTGGTCTGGTTCCCCTGTTTTTGGATGGAGAAGGCCCGGAAGGGGATGGAAAGGACCAGTTTTAGAAGGTCAATGCCTACTGAATCTACGTGGCTGCACTTGTAAGAATTCTTTAACAGTTTTCATAGATTTAGCCTTTTCTTCCATTTTTTAAGAACATCTTCTGCTTTGGTGTCAAACACTCCTGATTTATTTTGATTTGACATGGTCTGGCAAGGTTTGTTCCTTCAGCCAAGCATGCCTTCTCAGTACAGACCCAGTGATTGCAGCCCTGCAAGATGCTTCTAGGGCATCAAAGCCACACTGCAAAGTATGCTTACTAACTTGGTTTGCAAAATGCATCAACTCTAGTAAATCTTTATTTTCTGCACAATCTGAAAATAACACAATTTTTGTTTTAATTAGTTCCATAATATGTTGCTGGTACTTCAACATGTGAAACTGGCAATTCAATGCCCGGATGGCAAGAGTTGCAGAGGTATATACCTTCTTAACCCATCTGTCTAAAGCTCTGGAATACCTGTCTGAAGGAGTAGGGTTTTTTGCTGTAGTAGCCTTAATACATTTAGGTCCCTGGGAAATGGTCTCAGGATCCGCAGTAGGATTCTTAAATAGAAATTTGTAAGAATCAGATACTCTGTAGTACCTGTCATGTTTTATAGGGGCCGGTGGTAAAGTGTCGGGAGTAGGACTGGATTCCATGAAGACATCTACAACACCCAAGACAGGGGGTATAGCTATTGGCATGTGCTGAGGCACCTCTAAAAATTCTCTGAGTCTCTTTTTGGACTGAGGATAGTCCTGGCATTCCCAGCGGAAAGTATGCAAGGTTTCACCAAAAAAAATCTTCTGAAGAGGAGGCAGAGGAAATTGATTCCTCTGCATCTGAATCCTCAAAGGTTGATAAGGGTATGGCCTGGTAATCAAGAAGGGTCAGAGTCATCAGAGTCCTGGTCTGTAGAGTCAGAAAAACTCAGTCCTTTGTTTTTTTGGCAGGGGAAGGCTGGCTTCCCCTAATTAGGGTGATAAGGTCTTCAGCCATTCTAAGCATTTGTTTTTGTGGCATGGGAGCTTGAGCATGTGCTTTCGTCGTCAGTTTTCTAGACGTAGTGCGTACTCTGGGCCTGAGAAACTCTGTAGTTTTAGCTGAAAAAAAAAGATATCAGATTATGCGAATATTGGTAGGCCTCAGAAGCCAGTGCCTGCACAGCGGCTCTGGACCCATCCACGGTAGAGACATCCGCAGGTTTCATAGTCAAAGAACATCTCGTGGCATACTAGACTCTGAATGGTTCTCAGCAGAGGCCTGCTAATCTGTACAAGCAGGCATCAGGGACTGCAAAGGCACATCACTGAGTACCGGCGGACTGGTGACTAGCTTAACGGAAGCGTTGTCGGCAATTTTGGACCTATGCGGTCTGTCTGTCTTTATCTTTACGCTTTTTCGGAAGATTGGTAGTCAGATGGCTTATCGAAGCCATTTTGGAATACAGAGACAGAGCATGAAAGAACATAGCAACAAAAATAGCCCGACGATGGATGGTTTGGGCGTTAGACAAGGAACAAAACTGCAGCGAGGGACGTCGTGGCCTAAACAGGTGATGCAGTAAGAATGAAAATCTCTGTAAAGTATTTGATTTCCACAGGCAAGACAATTGTTAACTTTTTTCTGACATCGGTTAGAGCAAGAAAAAAGAATCCCCAACGGGGTACTTAGCTTTAGAAGACTTCAGGTTTGAAACTCGAAAAACGAAAATTTCAGGTAGCGGCCGACCGGCACTTGCGAACTGCTTTTGGCTTCTTCTCGGCAAGAAAGACTGATGTAATGGCATCGGCTGCCTGTTTTATACCCCTGACGACCTGACGTCATGGAAGAAGCGACAACATCCGACGCAGAAATCCCAAGACTCTGGTATTCGGGCTGTCTGAGGCCTACCTACTGGCAGATAACCAAAGTGTGCTGACTGCAACTGTGAAACACGAAGAACATCAATAGGACATCTGCCTTCCAAACCAGAGGGTGTGGGACTTGGGCACAGAACTTTGGAAGTTCTGTTCACAGGGGAGGCACAGAGATCGATAGGAGGTGTACCCCACTGGTGAAGAATGTCCAGAAACACATCCCTGTGAATAAGAAGTTATGAAATCACCATAACGTTCCATGTGAGTTGTTCCATCTCGTCTTCATTCTTTACTGATGGGTTTGGAGCCGATCCATCGGCTCCGATACGGCCGTTTGCAAAGCTCAAGCTTTACCAGTAGCTCGAGACCAAGACCCTTATCCCATGATGCATTGCTGGAATTACCTAAGATCTTGTTTGCTGCGTGTACTATATCCATGTAAGAGAAAGTACAGTTGTGCACCTACCATAAATGTAGATGTTCGAGTGTATTCACTGTTGCAGTCATTACAATTGGGTTATCCTGCTGGCAGGCTACCCACAGTCAGCCTGAGTTCCAAAGTCTAGGTTCTGCGTCGGTTGCTATCGCCTCTTCCCTGAGGTCAGTGCGCCAGGGGTATAAAAGATGCAGCAGATGCCATTTTCTTCAGTTTTTCTTGCCCCAGATGTCAGGTGCCCCTAAAATGGTAGGCTAAAATATGCCAATAAGCATGCATGCACAAAAAACAACTTTTCCTTCATCTACAAGCAAATACACCACATAGGTTGTATAGAGTAGAAAAGTACAGATAGGTCGCCGCAAAGAAAAAAGGGGGATGGTGGGAGGGTAACCTCGACTGCAACAGTGAATACACTCTAACATCTACATTTATGGTAGGTACACAACTGTACTATGTTCACCGTGTTTCACTGTTGCAGTCATTACAATTGGGTTGAATCCCAAAGCTAAGGTTGGGAGGCTGGAGCTAAATAGGATTAGGGGATGCTATAAGGCCCTGCAGAACTGCAGTGGCAAAGCCTGCCCTGGATTTAGAGTAGAGAGGTAAGTGATAGTGCTTTGTAAAGGTATGCACTGAACTCCAAGTTGCAGCCTCTAAAATGTCTTTGGTTGGTACTCCTATGAGGAAGGCTGCTGAAGTGGCTGCTGCTCTGGTTGAATGTGGCCTAATGCCCTTAGACACTGATTTGCCATGCTGTGAATAGCAGAAATGAATGCAATGGCCTATCCACTTTGAAATAGTCTGTTTTGAGACGGGCTTTCCTTGTGATGCTGCAGCATATGCCACTAGAAGTTGATCAGTCTTTCTGAAAGCTTTAGTTCTATCCAAGTAGAAGCGTAGCTGCCCGTGAATGTCCAAAGAATGCAGAATTCTCTCACCCTTATTCTGTGGGTTTGGATAAAAAATAGGCAAATGAATTGTTTGGTTAAGGACCACACTGGACACTACCTTAGGCATAAATGTAGGGTTTGTCCTCAGTGACACCCTGCCAGGATGGAAAATGATAAAAGGTTCCACAGCCATGAGTGCCTGTAACTCTGAGACTCTTCTAGCGGAGGTTATTGCTAGGAGTAGAGCTGTTTTCCAGGATAAGAATTTTAAGTCAGCTGCAGAGGCTGGCTCAAACGGAGGCAGTGTGAGTTTTTCCAAGACAGTTGAGGTCCCATGCAGGTACTGGTGCTCTCCTTGGAGGTCTTATATTTTTGGCCCCTCTGAGGTACTGCCTTAGTAACGGATGAGAAAAAATAGATGGTTCTGTATTGTAATGAGCTGAAATGGCAGAGGCATGAATTTTAATTGATGAAAAGGAAAGGCTTTTATCCAGCATCTCAGTTAAGTATTGCAAAATCTGAGGAATATTTGGAACAATCGTGTCAATACCTTGTGCTTGGTTTCAAGCACAGAATCTCTTCCATTTGTCTGTATAAGATTTTCTGGTGCTAGGCCTCCTGGCCTCCAGAATAACATCCATCACTGCTTTAGAGAGAGGTGCATCTTGAGAGCCTATGTTATCTGCCATGCCGCCAGGTTTAAGGTTTTGAGTTGGCTGTGCAATATCTTACTGTCTTGTTGGGTCAATAACTGAGGAATTTGAGGTAATGTCCAGGCTGGGCAGTGAGACAAGCTCTTTAGGATTGGGTACCAGTACTGGCGGGGCCAGTCTGGGCAACCAGTATCATTTTTGGTTTCTCTTGTCTGACCTTGAGGAGTACCTTGGGGAGCAGGGGCAGAGGAGGAAAGGCATATACGGTTAGATTTTTCCAGCTGAAAGATAGAGCATCCACTTTCCATGCTTGCTTGTGATAAGTCCTTGTGCAGAATCTTTGTAGTTGGTAGTTCTGAGGGGAGGCAAATAGGTCTATGTCCGGGCATGCCCAGGTCCTTGTTGTCATGCTGAAGACTTGTGGATCCAATTTCCACTTGTGGGGATCCATTAGGTTTCTGCTTAGTTCGTCTGCCAGAGTATTTTTCCTTCCTTGCAGGAATTGTGCTTGCAGATGTACTTGGTACGTCAATGCTGTGTGCCACAAGTTCATGGCTAGCCTGCAGAGGGGTAGGAATGTGTGCCTCCCTGCTTGTTTATGTACCACGACTGTAGTATTGTCCATCTTTATTAGTAGTTGTCCTGCATGAAGTTGATCCTTGAAGGCTGTTAGGGCATTCTGAACAGCTAGCATCTCTTTTTGATTGATATGTAGATGCACTTGACTTGCGAACCATGTGCCCTGAATACATCTTCCTGCCATATGGGCCCCCCAGGCGTAATCTGATGCATCTGTTGTCAAAGTCTGCCTGGCTGTGGGTAAGGTGAATGGCTGATCCGTGTTGTGGTGACAGGCTTTGGCCCACCATCGAAACTCCTGTTGCAGGCAGGGAATGAGGGTAATTATGGTTTCCAGGCTGTGGCAATGTTGAGTCCAAACGCTTTGGTACCATTGAAGTTTCCTCATATGCAGTCTTGCATATGGAATTCGCAAAATGCAGGATGCCATGAAACTCAAGGCTTGCAGAATTTTTCTTGCAGATAACTGGGTCTTTGTTGCCAACATTTTGAAATAAGTAGTCAGTTGTCTGTGTTCGTCTGGCGTGAGGTAAGCCATCTGGGCAGTTGTATTTAAGCTTGCACCCAGGAGAATTATCTTTTGAGAGGGTACGAGTTTTGATTTCTTCTCGTTTACTGTGTACCCTAGAGTTGTCAGTAATCTTTTTACAAACGCCAGATGCTGTAGAAGAATGTCCTTGTTCTCCGCTTGAATAAGGCAGTCGTCCAAGTAAGGATATATTTGTATTCCTCTGTCTGCAAAATGCAATCACTGGTGCCAGGCACTTCGTGAAGACCCTAGGCGCAGTAGATAAGCCAAAGGGCAGTGCAGAGAATTGGTAGTACATTGAGCCAGCTTTGAAACTGAGGTATCTTCTGCATGTTTGTCTGATGGGGACATGCAGTTATGCCTCATTTAGATCTAAAGTCACAAGCCAAGCCTTCTTGCCCAACATTGGCAGAAGCTGCTGTAGAGTCAACATTTTGAATTTTGGAATATCCAGATATGTGTTTAGAATAGAGAGGTCCAGTATTGGTCTCCAGGCTTAGTCTTTTCTAGGTACCAATAACAGTCTTGAATAGAATCCTTGACCCTGCTCGTGTTCTGATACTTGTTAAATGGCCCTCATGTCCATGAGGGATGAAACTTGTTTTTGTGCCTCTGCCCACTGATTGCGTGGCAGGTTTGGCATACCGTTTTGCCTTGGCAGGGTGTGAAAGTGGAACCTGTAGCCTTGTGAAACTATATTTAGAACCCATTTGTCCTGGGTGATCATGTGCCAATTTTGTGAAAAAAGTGCTAGCTTTCCTGCCAAAGGGGCTGCCAAAAGATAAGTGCTTGGTGCTGGAAGTGGAAAGTCATTGAGACTGTTTCCTGAATGGCTGTCATTTTTCCTCTCCGCTCTTGGAGGTAGAAGCACCCCATTGTTTAGGCCTGTATGAGCCTTGGGGCTGTGATCTGCCTCTGGGGCATCTGTATCTGCCCCTTTGCGGTCTGACACTGGAAAGGACCAGTTTTTTGTAGGCCAGTTCCTGCTAAATCTGGGAGGCTGTACCTGTAAGAAATCCTTAACTGTTTGCACAGCTTTAGCTTTGTCCTCCATTTTCTTCAACACCTCTTCTGCTTTAGCACCAAACAAAGTATCATGCTGTAAAGGAGCATCTAATAGTTTTGCTTTAACATGATCCGGCAAATTTTGTTCTTTTAACCAAGCAGGCCTCCTAATGACCGAACCTGTGACAGCGGCCCTGCAGGAGGCCTCAAGAGAATCAAATCCACATTGCAAAGTATGCTTTCCAACTTGTTCAGCTGCATGCAATAAATCCTGCATTCCTTTACTGTCTGCACATTCTGTATTTGCTGGCATTTTCTGTTTAAGCAAAGATAAAAGATATTGCTGATACTTAAGCATATGAAATTGACAATTTAAGGCTCTTACAGCCAAGGTAGCAGAGGTATAATTTTTTTTGTCCCATCTGTCTAGGGCCCTAGAATCCCTATCAGAGGGGATAATGTTTTTGCAGTAGAAGCTTTGACCCCTTTGGGACCCTGAAATATGGTTTCTGGGTCAGCTGCAGGTTTCTTATAGAGAAATTTATGTGAATCAGGAACCCTGTAGCAGAGTCTGGGGAAAGACTGGACTCTGAAAATACATAATCTCCAATGTCTAAAACAGGCGGGATAGCAAGGGGCCTGTGCTGGGGCAATAAAAGGAAATATCCGAGCCTTTTCTTGGATTCTGAATAGTCTTGGCTCTCCCAGTGGAAATGCTCCCTCATAGTATGCAGCGTTTCCCCAAAACAATAATCCTCAGGAGGAGAGGCTGAAGGGATAGATTCTTCAGCATCAGAATCCTCATAGGGAAGAATAGAGTAATCCTGCTCAGAGGAGGAATCAGAGGAAATGGAAACCTGGTCTGAAGATTCATATTCTAACTCTTGCCTAGGCCTCTTTTCAGGAGTGGGATGGGAACCCTGATCAAAGTAATAAGGTCTTCGGCCATTTTAAGCATCTGTTTTTTAGGCATGGAGTCCTGTCCAGGTGAATGCTGTACTTGTTTCTTTGTCTTTAGAGCTGCTTTAGTCTTTGTAGCTGAAGTAGGTTTCACATATAACTGTGTAGGCCTGAAAACACCCTCAGAAGCCGATGCCTGCTCAGCGGCTCCGGACCCATCTGAGGGAATAGTTTCCAAGTGTCCAATGCCTTGAGTTTCCAGAGGCCCAGTCGGCTCCACGTGGGAGTCGGAAGTGGCCTGTGGCTCTGAGGTAGCGAGTGTCAGGGGCTGCGAAAGCGCCTCACTGAGAACCGGCGAAAGGCCTAGAAGAAACCTAGTCTGTTTTGGATCTCGAATGCTTATCTTTTTCTTTTCGTTTTTTGTAAACTCTGGTAGTCGGCTGGTCCGACGGCATTATATAATTAAATCTTCTGCCAAAGTAATGGAATGCAAAATCGTGCCAACGCTTAATAGTGCGTTGGTTAAATCTAGCACAAAACAGACAACTAGCAACGTCATGGTCAGGGCCTAGGCAAGGAATACAGTAAGAATGAAAATCCTTCCTTATGAGGTATTTGCTTCCCACAAGAAATACAGCTATTAACTTTTTCTGACATCGGTCTGGAGCAAGAAAAAAGTTTCCCCAATGCGGTACTTAGCTATAATGAAGACTTCGGATCTGAAAATCGAATTTGAAAACTTCAGGAGTCGGCCGACCGGCACTTGAGAACTGCTTTTGCTTTGGGCACCTCGCGGCAAGAAAGACTGGAGAAAATGGCGTCGGCTGCATCTTTAATATCCCTGGCACACTGACGTCAGGGAAGAGGCGACAGCAACAAATGCTGGACCTAGGCTTTGGAACTCAGGCCGACTGCGGGTAGCCTGCCAGCAGGATAACCCAGTTGTAATGACTGCAACAGTGAAACACGAACATCTACCCTCACATAGAGAGGAAGAAGAATTGAGTAACCAGGATAAGACCAGCCTCTAGGTCAACTATCAGCCAGGTGGAGGATGGAGGGAGGGACGTAAGAATGAAGGCGAGATGGAACAACTCACATGGAAAATTATGGTGAGTACATAACTTCTTAATGTGAAGTTGTTCAATCTCGCCATTCATTCTTTACTGATGGGTAGTGTCCCTAGCACCCTCAATCTCGGGTGGCTCACGGGAGTACATTCGTCAGGACTATACACCCAAAGGAAGCCCTGGCCCTGGAGGCCTTATCAACTTTGTAATGAGTGATAAAGTTATGAGGTTTAGATCAAGTGGCAGCAGCACAAATGTTATCAAAGGGCAATTTGACTTGGAATGCAGAAGATGTAGAAACTGCCCTGGTAGAATGAGCTTTAACCTTGTGTAGTAAGGGCATATTAGCAGCAGAATACACAAAGGTGATACAATCAGATAGCCATTTAGAAAGCATTGTTTTAGCCACTGGTCTACTTATTCTGGCTTCAGAGAAAGACACAAAGAGCTGGTCTAATTTTCTAACATCTTTTGTTCGGTCCAAATAATATCTGAGCTGTATGTGAATGTTAAGTTTGTGCAGCATATACTCAAGTGTACTGGAATGGTTAGGGAAGAAAACTGGCAACTCAATGACTTGGTTGATATTAGATTCCGAACAAACTTTGGGCAGAAAGGAGGGGTTTGTCCTAAGAGATACACTATCAGCATGAAAAATCAAATAAGGAGGGCTGACAGATGAGGCTTGAAGTTTTGACACTCTGCGAGCAGAAGTAATAGCCACCAGAAATATGGTTTTCCATGATAAGAATTTGAGATCACAAGATGATGCTGGTTCAAACGGGGGGGGGGAGGTTATATGAGATAGCATAAAGTTTAGATTCCAAGGAGAATAAGGAGTTTTCACGGGAGGCCTCATGTGAAAGGTTCTTATGAGAAAGGCCTTCGACAACTTGTGGGACATTATGTTTAGCCCATCCACTCCAAGATGAAAGTTAGATATAGCAGCCAACTGGACCCGAAATGTAGCGGCTGCAGCTCCTTTATTAAAGATCATAGTCACAAATTCTAAAATGGACGTCAAAGGGGCTTCATAAGGATCAATGTTCTGCTTAGAGGCCCATATGGAAAATCTCTTCCACTTACTAAGATATAATCTTCTGGTGGATGGCTTATGGGAAGACAAGAGGATCTGCCTTGCTTTGTCTCTCTCATTACAAAGGTTATGAAGCCTGGCTATGAGGGGAACTGGAGCAGCCAAGCTGTTAGCTTCAGTGCCTGCAATGAAGGATGGAGGTCCACCAACGGGTGTGTCAGACGGTCCGTAATTGGGTACAGAATCCATGGATCCTGCAAGAGATGATGATGAAGAAATGGGAACCAAATCTGCAGAGGCCAATGACGGGCTACAAGAATGATAGTCCTTCCCATCAACTTTGCTTTCTGTAGAAGTCTGGGTATTAGCGGGATTGGAGGAAATGCATAGAGGAGACCTGGGGGCCAATCATGTATGAGTGCGTCTCTCGGGGGTTCTTCCGGAGGGGGGAACCAGGGCAAAGTAGCTTCTGCATTTCGCGTTGATGTGACTGGCAAAAAGATAGCAAAGGCTGGCCCCATTTGCGGAAAATCCTGTACGCAATCTCTTGTTTGAGGGACCACTCGTGCAGCAACAAAATTGCCTGGCTCAGTTTTGTCTGCTATCATGTTGGATCTCCCCGGCGATGTGAGTCGCCAACAGAAAGCGCTGGGAGGAGACAGCCCACTGCCAAACTCTGAGGGCTTCTCGGCAAAGGGGGTAAAACTTGGCCCCACCTTGCTTGTTCAAGTACCAGACCACTGACATATTGTCTGTCTGACTTGCAATTGTCCCTAGAGGAAGAGAGTCGTGGAAGTACGGTAACTCCAGAAGTACTGTTCTCATCTCCAGAACATTGATATGCAGATGCGACTCTTGATCCATCCATGTGCCTTGGGCAGTCTTTTCCCTGAAAATGCGCCCCCCACCCCATCAGGGAAGCATCCGTGGTCACAATGGCTACTGGAGGGGGTAGTACAAAAGGGCGTCCTATGGTTACATGAAGAGACGTCAACCACCACTGGAGATCCCTCTTGCAAGAGTTTGCAATTAAAATCATGTGATCCATTTGAAGTTCCTGATAAGACCATTGAGTGAACAGCAGCCACTGAAGAATCTGCATATGCATCCTTGCTAATGGTATAGCCAAGTTCGCTGCAGCCATCAAACCAAATGCTTTTAAAACTACTGCGGCTGGTGCTCTGTCCTTCGACACCAATGAGCTGACATGCTGGCGAAGAAGAAAGACCCTCTCGATTGATAGTCATAGAGTGGTGGTTAAAGTGTCTAACTCTGCCCCTATAAAGACTATATGCTGCGATGGCGACAAGGCAGACTTTGCTGAGTTGACTGTAATGCCTAAGTGATTGCAGAGTGTCCGAGTGTAATACCTGAATCAGTTGATGCCTGGTGGTGGAGGTAAGGAGCCAATTGTCTAGGTACAGAAACAGCTGGAATCCTAGACGCCTCAGGTGAGCAGTGACCACTGCAATGCATTTGGTGAACACTCTGGGGGCTGTAGTGAGACCAAAGCGCAGGGCTTGAAATTGATAATGATTGGCTCCCAGCCGGAAATGCAGATGATCTCTGGATGGCCTGGCCATTTTTATGTGGTAGTACGCATCCTTGAGATCTATTGAGCACATTCAATTGTCTCTCCCTAAAAAGGGAAGTATAGACTGTAGTGTGACCATCCGGAACTTCTCTTTCTTCACAAATTGGTTGAGTCTGCTGAGGTCCAAAATAGGTCTCCAGTCACGTTTTCTTTGGAACCAAAAAGAATCTTGAGTAAGTTCCGGATCCTGTTTGGTCTGCTGTGACTAGCTGGATGACTCTTTCTAGCAACTTGTGGACCTCTATAGTTGCTTGTTCCTTGTAACTGGGTAGAATGTCCGGGATTCTCCTTGCAGGTATGGGTGAAGTGGAGAACAGTATGAAGTATCCTCTGGAAATAATACTTCTACCCAGTTGTCGTTTGTTACATCTTGCCAGGCGTCTGGGTAGAAAGATAAGAGACTCCTGACTACTGCCAGAGCAGGACAGTCGGGCCTCCTTTCAGGAGCGCTGATAGGGTTTACCAGAGAAATGATCTCTGTCACCCTGGTGTTGCAGACCCCCTCTGCCGTGAGGGCGGCGTCTTCCACTGTTACCCCCTCCTCTGCCCATAGAGGGGGGGGTTCACCATGTGTGTCCTGAAAGGCTCCTTAGGCTTTTCAGAACTACATTTTCCCTCCCCTTTCGCCTCTGGGGTAAGGCCGAGTAGGGGTGGAAAAATGGACTCAGACGGCAGACAGTCTTTCCTCGTATTCAAACCAGGTCAGAGTTTCCTTCACTTTGGGCCCAACGAGAGATGTGCCATCAAAAGGGATATGACAAATGAAGACTTAAAGGGCTCAGCGAAGGAACACAAGCGCATCGAGGAATGTCTCCTTAGAGCAATACATGTACCCGGCTGCATATATGAGATGCATGGACGAGTTCAAAATGGAATTTAGAGTAGCAAGTTGGGAGGCAACTTTGTCGTAAGACCCTGCAGCTACAGTACCTTGAAGAGAATCTCCCAACTCCTTAAGGAGATCTCTTTTCAGTCTGTTGAAATGGGTCAAATAGTTCAGAGATTGGAGTGTAGAAGTCGCTGAGCAAAACATGCATTTCCCATATCGATCCATGATCCTGGACTCTCTGTTAGGAGGATGGAACGACAAGGAAGTCTCAGACATTTCCTTTTTGGTGGCCGCCGCCACCACCATGGCATCAACAGAGACTCCTCTGGACAAAAAGGCTTGATCTATGGGGGCAGAAATGAACTTATTAGGCCTCCGAGGGACAGGTTCCATGGACTCCAGTGACTCCCACGCCCACCCAGAAACCAGCTGCATGAACTCATCGAAGGGTGGAGACAGCCAAGAGGTGGAAGGTTGAGACCCGAATGCCTTCAGAACTGATTCGTCCTCAGTAGGACTTTTGGACTAGCAAACACCCCTCTGCCCAAGGATCTCTAGTATCTCCACAAAGAAGATATCCTCAGATGTGGATCGTGGAGACCCTTCTGACTCATCAGAGTCAATGTCAGATGTCAAAGACTCCTGTGGGGAGTCCAAGTGTCTCCTCTTACACAATCTCTTCCTGGGGACCTCCTCAGTGGGAGCCTCTGGGGAGGTCTCAGAAGAGCAAGGGGCACCCTGTGGGGCTACCTGAGGTTCAGGGTCTCTACGCTTAGCCTGGATGATGGAAGCAGAAACAGGCGCTTTGGGGGAAGAAGAGGCCAGACCTGGTGTCGAGGATGTCTTTGGGGACAAGGCTCTCCTCATGGCTTCGAAGGCATCACAGCTCCAATGAGGAGGAGTCGACGGACCCGAAGAAACTGCCAGCCCCTCCCGCACAGAGGCTTTGGGCTCAGAGCCCAAGGTAGGTGCAGAGCTCATCTGAGCAGAGGCCCTGAGAGGAAGAGTTGGCACCAAGTCGGTGCAACTATCCTACCCGGACCCGATAGGAGAGTGTCTGCTCCAAGAGTCCCCAGTCGGCACAGAGGACGTCAAAGTAGATGGAACCGATGACACCAGAGCAGGTCTCGGCTCCACGATCAGCAGGTTGGCCCCCTCCGGCTCCGAAGGTTCAGTAAAGCTCGGAGGAGCAGTCAAATCCGGGGTGCTGGTCTTTGGTTCGGACGCTAAGGTCGAAGCCAACAATTTAGCAAGGCCTGGTGCTTGTAAGAGCTTCTGCACCAATCGTTCCATATCCACATCCGCGAGGCTGACAAAAGACCTAGATCAATTGAAGGAGTGGAGATGCAGGTCTCTCAGAGACCGGCTCCAAAACTGTGGGCTGGTTCCGAAACGAGAAGACACTTGTCTCCGAAGGCTGTGGAGCCCATGTCCCGGAATCCTCCATTTTCTTGGACTTTTTTGACTCTCTAGAAACCATGGAGTCTCCTGACTACTTGGAGGACTTGCTGGCCCCATCCTGGTCACTCAAAGCTTCAGCAAAAGGATGCTTCAGCAAGCCTCGATCAACAAGCTTCCTTTTCCTCTCCAATAATATCCTTGAGGAAAAGGAGTGGCAAATACTGCAGGACTCCTGCAAATGCACAGCACCTTAACAATAAACGCACTGAACG
This sequence comes from Protopterus annectens, assembly GCF_019279795.1. Lineage (NCBI taxonomy): Eukaryota > Metazoa > Chordata > Ceratodontiformes > Protopteridae > Protopterus > Protopterus annectens. The sequence goes on along the minus strand of NC_056747.1, from coordinate 340,650,550 downwards.
TGCCCATCGGTCAGACATCTTTTGCCTGCAGTCTGGACATTTCTTGAATCCAGACTTTGGGTGTTTGTCTTTATCCTCAGACACATCCCAAGAAATCCTTTAGGCTTAACACTAGAAACAAAGACACACAAGCCTAAGTACAGCCTAAAAGTCACAGTCAATTATATCACAAAAAACTACATTTAGGCACAAGTTAACATGCCTAAAAAAGCAGATGATAAACTAGAATAATATAAGAAAACACTAGCTAAATATGTATAACTATACTCTATATAATCTATATTAAGGAAACACTAGAATAATATAGAAACACAATCTAATACAACCAGGCCAAACACAAGGCCACTACACCTAAGCTAACTATTCAAAAGGCACACAAGAGGTAAGGGATCTTATAGAAAACTACAGTAATTATTGTAAGACTAATCTAATGAATAATATGAAAAAGTTATAGAATAACTTGCGAAAAACAAGTTTTTTTATTCAAAATAGTCTTGAGTGAACTGGAACCACTGAGACCCGTGCCGTGGCAAACTAGATCTGAGGTAATTCCAGCAGTGCATCATGGGATAAGGGGCTTGGTCTCGAGCTACTGGTAAACCTTGAGCTTTGCAAACGGCTGTATCGGAGCCGATGGATCGGCTCTGAACCAATTAGTAAAGAATGAACGTCGAGATTGAACAACTTCACATTCATCCTTTCGTGGGCTTGTGTCATGGATCTGCTCAGTGTGCCTTCCTGGATATTTTGAGTTGAGAAAACATATACAGCTGTCAAAGTTACCTTTGTTTGAAGAGCAATATCCCAGGCTTGGACTACTAATCTGCAGAGTGCATTAAACTTTGCTCCACCTGCTTATTCACATACCAGAGAACAGTGTTATCTGTTAACAGCTTCAAAGGGCCTGTAAAAAAGATGGCCTGAAGGCTTGAAGGGCCAGGATCAGAGCTATCATCTATTTGATGTTGATGTGTTGCTTCCTTATGGAGGGAGACCATAGCCCGTAGACCTTTAGGTTCCCCAGAGTTGCTCCCCACCCCATATTCAAAGCATCTGTGAACATTTATTGTACTGGAGGAAGGGGTTGCAGGAAGTTCCTGGATTCTGAGAAGTTTGCAGAATCTACCAAAGCAATTCCTTCTTTAGGCAAGGAAGAAGTGGAAAGACAAACTCTAGAGGATGAGCATGCTGGTACCAGATTGCTTTCAAGCACCAGTGGAACTTCCGCATGTAGAGTCTGGCTACAGGCAGCATCGGTATAATCGAAGCCAGGAATCCTAGCTTCTTGAGGAATTCCCTGGCATTAAAACAGGACAAAAGAAGCAACTATAGGAAGCAAATCTATAGTGATGAAACCTTCCGTAAAGGCAAGAAAGACATCATAAGGTTTGTCCTTATCCTGCAACCTAGAAAACCTGGTCCTGAGAAGGAGAAAGGTAAGACTTGCTATAGCTGAGGGTGAATCCCAGACTAAGAAGCAAAGCCATGGTAGTTTGAAGGTTCTGTTGCAAAGTGTCTGGATGTTCTGCTTGAATGAGCAGGTCGCCCAGGTACCGGTAGATGAGAATTCCCAGGAGTCTGCAAAAGGCAATAACAGGAGGCAAACACTTTGCGAATACCCTTGGAGTCGTACAGAATTGAAAGGGCAAAGTACAGAACTGAAAATTAGAGGGAAAAACAGAAAAAGGTAAGAATTTCCTGAATAGAGGGTGGATGGGGATGTGAAGGTATGCAGCTTTATGTCTAAGGAAACCAATTAAGCCGAAGATAGCAAGAGTAGAAACAGTTTACAGGGTGAGCATTCTGAAAGTGGGGACTTGAAGGAAAAGGATGAGATGGGACAAGTCTAAAATTGGACTTTAAGGACCATCTTTCCTGGGAGGAAACACTTCCTCTTTCCAATTAGGAAACCTCCTGTATTATTCCTTGTGTTTGCAAGTCTTGATTGACTTGAGGGAAAAGGTGGATGTGGCACTTTGGGGGTTTTAGAATTCCCATGAAGGAAGAAGTGGTTTTACAAGTCATGTAGTAACCTCCTTGTACAACAGACAGGACCCATTTGTCTGCAGTAATGATTGTCCATATTGAAAGGAAATGAGAAAGGCACTGGCAAAGATAGATTTCTGAGAAAGTTGACAGGTAGACACAGACTACCTGGCTTGTCTGGAAAGGGGGGCCTTTGAGCCGAACATCGCTGAGACCTAGGAGGCATCTGCCTGCTAGTGCCTTCTTGTGTTGTTGGGAAGGTGCACGCGTCTTCTTCCTTATAAGATTAGGCCAAGAGTAGTAGTTCCTTATGGAATTTAGTAACTGGGGAGAAAAAATATGTTTAAGCTCCTAAAGTTCTTTTCCTTTCCTTGAAGGGATTTGAAGGGGGCTGCAGTGTTGGAACCAAATAGGGCAATATTGTCCAGTGGTGTATCCATTAGTTTTGCCTTGAAGTCCTTAGGCAAAGGCTGCAATCTCAGTCAGGAATATCCTCCCGAGGACAGAACCCGATGCTACTGATCTTGCAGACACCTCAGCTGCATCATAACTGCATTTTATGGAATGCTTGGTAACCTGGGATAAAACTGCCAAAAGGGAAGAAAAATCTGGAATTTTGCTGCAGAGTCCTGGATATATGTCAGCAAATTTAGAGGCCTGTAAAAGTAGGGCCAAAACATACTTAAACGCATGTCCGATAAATAATGTCCGTAAAAGCCAGTAGAAGAGGTGTATACCTTTTTTTCCCCAATTCCATCATTTTACCATCCTTATCTAAGGGCAGGAGGTTGGCGGAGGGCAGTAACTTGGTGGCCTTATCAACAGAGATCACAGCTGGGTCTGCAAGAAAACATTTGTAAAGTAACTACCGTCTTCAGGAACCTTACAGAACCTGTCTAGCCTTTTAGGAGCAGGAGGTTGTGGATCAGAGTTTTTAAGGCTGCAAGAAAAGCATCCTCGAAAGCTGGAAAACAGGTGGAATGGCTGAAGGAGCAGGAGAGTCTATTCGTCAGAGGACCTAGCCCTTCTTCAGAGACCTTCCAACTTGAAAAATTACCCTCATTCTGGAGATAGTTTCTCCAAATGTATTACCCTCTTCAGGAAAAAACCCACAGCCAGGATCAACTTCAGGGGAGGCATATCCCAGAGGACAGTCTATTTGACTGGAGTAAGCCAGGGCCTCATGCAGATTCATCTTCTTCAGAGGTCTCTTGTTCAGCAGATGTACTCCTAGATGTAGGAGAAATAGGAGATGCTAGAAAAGAAAGTTGTGTAAAATCTTATAACCACAGCTGTCCTTCTCTTCCATGTTGCAGTATACCACTAGTGGGTTTATCCTTCTTCCTCTCCAGTTTGTCCGGCGAGGTTTCCAAAGATTTTCAGTTGCTCTTGGTCCGTCTGACGTGGGTGCAGGAACGTGGGCCATAAATGTGACATCTGCATGCACCAGCCCTCAGAACAAAGCCCCAGTTGGATCCAGTCCTTAAGGGCATAGCCTGTCCAATATCATCCCAGGGCGAAAATGTAGTCATATAAGTGGGGAAGGTGGGTGGGAAGGAATACTGCAACATGGAAGAAAAGGACATCTATGGTCATGGTAAGATTTTACACAACTTTCCTATGTCCTTCTACTCCAATGCTGCAGTATTCTACTTGAGAGTGAGTGCAAAAGCTCTCTTAGGATTGGAAAGGTGGCCCAGATGAAGTTTCCAGGAATCTGTGTAGGATAGTCCTGGCAAACCCCCGTCCTGGCTCTGGAGATATGGTCCAGTTTGTAGTGTTTGGTGAAGGTGTGAACTGAGGACCAAGTGGCTGCCTCAAGTATGGAGCTGGTGTTTAACCATTTAAAGAAGGCTCCAGAAGGAACCACTGCTCTGGTGGACTGGGCCTTGACATTGCCCTGCTAGGTCGTACCATGGTGTAGGTAGCAGAAGGAAATGGCCTGGAAGATACAGGCTGAAATGGTATGTTTGCTCACAGCTTTCCCAAGGCCCTGGGGTGGAAGGAGACAAACAGCTGGTCTGATTTCCTAAAGGGCTTGGTTTTATGAAGATAAAACCTAAGCTGTCTGTGGACGTCTAGGGAATGTAGCACTCTCTCACTATTCCCCTGTGGGTTAGGGAAAGAAGGTGGGCAGGTGGATAGGCTGGTTCAAGGATAGGTCATTCACTACATTGGGAATGAATGACTGGTTTGTCCTGAGGGTCACACTACCTAGGTGGGCGATTAAGGAAAAGAGGTATAACCGTAAGAGCTTACAATTCTGAAACCCTTCTGGCAAAGTCAGAGCTACCAGCAAAAACAGTTTTCCATGTGCAAAATTTTAAAAGTGAGCTTGTCTGCTGGCTCAAAAGGGGCTAGAGTGACTTTTTCTAGAATAGTTTAGGTCCCAGAGAGGGGGAGACCGTTTCCTGGGAGGTCTTAAGTGTAATACACCTTTGAGGAAGAGTTTGGAAGGGAGTCTTGATGCAAGGGGTGGATCCAGGGAGAGGCAGGCAGAGAGAGCAGAAGGTGACTCTTCAAATACGAGTTCACACAGGTATGATAGGATGAGGGGCATATCGCTTTCCAGCAGGTCCAACTGTCTTTTGTGACACCAAATAGAAAACCTTTACCATTTAGAGAGATAGGACTTCCTTGTGTTGGGTTTCCTGGCTTCCTGCAGAACAGTGAGCACGTCCTCATCATATAGGTGTCTGAAGGGGATCAGAATCCTATCAGCCACAGGGTGAGATGCATGGATTGCCACAGAGGGTGTGTATCCAAGTCCCCTTGTTCTGTGTGCCCTTGGGCAGGTGAAGAGGAAGGAACCAGTGCTGTCCTGGCCAGTAGGGAGTCAACAGCAAGATTTTGGGAGAGTCCTGCTGAATTTTCAGCAGAATCCTTTGAATCAAAGGAAAGGGGGGGAATGCATACAGGAATTTTCCCTTCCAGGTTTTCAAGACGGCATCTGTTACTAATGTCTTGGGGTCTGGTGTTCTGGTGCAGTAGCCAGGAAGCTACTTGTTTATGGAGGAGGCAAACAGGTCTATCTGTGGAATACTGTGGACCATGGTCACGGAAACATGTATTTGCAGCATCCATTCGTGGTTGTTTGAAATGGTTCTGCTTAGGTAATCTGCCTGGGAGCTGTGTAGGGATGGGATGTAGCTGCCTGAAGGGTGACCCCCTGTGAGGTAGCCAGTTCCCATGCCCGTAGAGCTAGTCTGCATAGCAGGTAGAATTTGATTCCTCCATGCTTGTTGAGATAACACAGGACTGTGGTATTGTCTGTGAATATCTTTACAGCGCCTTGTTCTAGGTAGGGCTGGAAGGCCTGTAGAGTAAGGAGGATGGCTCTCATTTCTCTCACGTTTATGTGACCTTGTTTCTGTCTGTCCACAAACCTTGTTCCCAGAGTTGAACCCCAGCCCAGGTCTAAGGCATCAATGTACATGGTCTGGGAGGGAAAGGGTGTTTGCAGAGGCAGTCCTGGGTTTTGGGCTACCTGAGCCACACACCATCTCAGTTCCTGATGCAAGCAGCGGGATCCTGAACTCTAGAAGGTGGGAGTGTTTTGTCCACACCGACCAAAGGTACCACTGAAGTTTCCTCATCTGCATCTTTGCTAGAGGCAACATGGGAATGGTAGCTGCCATGTAACCTAGAAGCCTCAGAAATTGTCTTGCAGTCAGTTCTGCTGATTGTAGTGCAGTAAGGTGGTGGTTTTGGAGGGAAATCACCTTTTCGGCTGGCAGAAAGGCCTTCATAAATTCTGTCCTGATTTTTCAACCCAGGAAGACAATATCCTCCGTGGGGCTTAGGTGGGATTTTGGGAAGTTGATCAGGAACCCTAGAGACTGTACGATTACCAGAAGGTCCCAGAATGGCAGAGAAGAGTTTCCTTGTCTTTTGACTGAATTAGGTCGTCTAGGTAAGGGAATAACTGGACTCCCTTTTCCCTGCAGTAGGCGATGACTGGAGCCAGGCATTTTGTAAATATCCTGGGGCAGTAGAAAGCCCAAAGGGCAAGACACAGAACTGAAAGTGAGATGAGCCTGCCAGAAAACTCAGGTATTTCCTGAAGGGGGGCCTTATAGGTATGCGAAGGTAAGCACCCTTTATGTCCAGGGTTGCCATGAAAGCCAAAGGAAGGATGAGTGGAAAGAGAGAAGGTAGGGTCAGCATCCCGAAAGTAGGAACTTTTAGGAAGGAGTTGTGGCATGAGAGGTCTAATATCGGCCATGATCCTTCCTTTCTGGGTACCAAAAAGATTCGGGAGTAGAATCCTTTTCTTTTTACTTAAGTAGGAACTGCTTCTATGGTGCATTGTAGTAGCAGAGTTTGCAAAACCTGATGGAGGAGGGGTAGTTGACTAGGAGGCGGCTGTGGTATACCCACAGTCTTGATTGGGGGGGTGATCCAGGACATGAAGCCGTCCTGTATGACGGACAGAACCCATATGTCTGTGGTAATGAGTGACTATGCAGGGAGACAGTGAGACAGATGGGCATGGAGGGAGTTAGGGTTTGAAATTTTGGCAGGCAGTCGGACACCAACTGCCCTGTCAGTAATCGATGGCCTTTGGCTGGAAGACTGAGAAGGCCTAGCCTGAGGAGGCTGTCTTCTAGGGGGTCTTCTTGACTGGGGAGCTACAGGCCTGGAGGTTTTCCTGATAAACTGCGTCTTTGCTGGGTAGTTCCTCTGGAACTTAGGAATAGGTGAGACTAGGATGTTTTAGGTCCTGTAATTCTTTTCCTTTCTGTTGAAAGGCTTTATAAAGGTCAGCCATTTTTGCACCAAAAAGGGCTGAGTGGTCCAAAGGTGAGTCAAGGATTTGGCCCTGAAGTCCTCTGGGAGAGGCTGAAGACGCAGCCATGAGTACCTTCTTAGTACTGAGGCTGATGCAGTGAACCTGGCTGAAGCTTCAGCTGCATCATAACTGCATCTCAAGGAGTGTCTATTGACTTAAGAGAGGAGTGCTATCAGTGAAGACAAGGAGGCCTTGGCTGTACAATCAGGGATGTCATCTAAATCTTTAACGGCTTTGCTCAGAAGAGCTAAGGAGTATTTGGTCATAAGAGTTTGGCAGTTGGTGGCTCTAAATGACAGAGTAGCAGAAGTATAAAATTTCTTTCCCAACCTCTCCATGGTCTTGCTGTCTTTTTTGGCAGAGAGGACAGTAGTGGTAGGAAGGAGACTGGAGGCCCTGTCCATAGAGATGGAGATAGTGGCAGGATCAGCAGGAGGGCACTTAGAGAACTTTCTCAGTCACAGGGACTTTATAGTCTCTATCTGCTCTACATGGGGCTGGAGGGTGGGAGCCTGGGTTAATGGAGGCTGAAGCAAAAGCATCCAAGAATGCAGGTTGAATAGGAGGAATGGCAGAAGGACCGGGAAACTCCACTTGAAGTTCATAAAACCTTTTTTGTACCTCAGACATATCAGAGGATTGCTACTTAAAGTGGTCTTTTATCTTATTAATAAATTTCCCCAAAAGTAAGGTCCTCTACAGGGGAGTCGGGTTTAATAGAGCCCTCCTTAGGAGATCCATATCTGGGGGGGGGATGAGATCTGGGAGGAATAAGAGTCCTCAGAGGAAGACAATTCCTCTTCTTCAGGCTGATCTACCCTCCTTTCATAGATGAGAGGTCTGGGACTAAGGAGGGGAGGAACTGTGGCAGAGGGTTCTGCAGAAGGCCCAAGGGCCATACAGGCACTTAAGCTCTGGCTAAAGGCCTGCCAATCCAGCATGCTTTCAGAGGTTGGAGTAAGGAGTCTGTTTTTTTGTTTTTTCTTTAAAGGCCTTGTTGGCGTCTGGCTAGGAACAGGCCTTGGGTCAGGAGCCAAGATGGCGGAGGTGGTGTCCAATGGGCTCAGAGTGAATGCTGGTTCCCTCCCTGCGTCTAAGGCAGGTGCCGGTAAATCCTTTGTGGACGTGTCATCCGCTCGAGATTGTGCGGCTTCCTCGGAGGTACCCCGCTTCACCTACATCGGCAGATGCCAGATAGTCAGCCAAGCTAACATCAGCTACAGACTGAGGTACAGCAGACAGATGCACAGCAGATGAAGTAGGCCGCAAGGACTTGGCCCTCTTCCTAGGTGGTTCAAACTGGGCATTGGGTGTGGCCTCCATCCCCAACGGTATTTGTTGCAATTGCTGAGTCTCTAAATAAAAACGTAAGGCCTGCAAATGGCAGCATAAGGTCTTGGGGACAAACGATCGGCAAATGGCACAGTTCTCATTGTCATGTTCCCTGCCTAGACAAAAGAAACACTGGTCATGTGTGTTTTTGTGGGGAATCTGCCGACCGCACTTGCACTTCCCCTTACCGGATGACATGAACAGACTATAATTAAAGTACAGCTGTACGCACTTACCATAAATGTAGATGTTGGAGTGTATTCCCTGTTGCAGTCATCACATTTGGGTTATCTGCCTGCAGGTAGCCCTCAGACAGCCTGAATACCAGAGTCTTGGGATTTCTGCACTGGATGCTGCAGCTTCTTCCAGGACGTTAGGGGTAAAAACATGCAGCCAATGCCATTACATCAGTTTTTCCTTGCCCCAGACGTCAGGTACCCCCAGAATAGGAAGCAATTACATGGTATGGAATACACACAGCAAAAAGCAAATACACATGATATAAGACATGCTAAACAAAAAAGACAGGTAGAAGCAGAGAGATCAGGGGGCTGGAGGGAGGGTAAAGTACAGTTGTGTACACTTACCATAAATGCAGATGTTCAAGTGTATTCACTGTTGCAGTCATTACATTTGGGTAATCCTGCTGGCAGGTTGCCCTCAGTCGGCCTGAATTCCAAAGTCTTGGGTCCTGCGTCTGCTGCGGTCGCCCCTTCTCTGACGTCAGGTTATCAGGGGTATAAAAGGAGCAGACGCCATTTTCTTCAGTTTTTTTGCCCCAGATGTCAGGTGCCTCCTAAATGGGTAGCAAAAAAAAAAAAAAAATATATATATATATATATATATATATATATATATATATATATATATATATAAATAAATAAAATCACATGCACCAATAGAAACTTGACCATCTATAAGCAGACCACATAGGTCGCATAAATCAGAAAAGGAAAGATCAGTTCCAGCAGAAAAAGGGGCATGGCGGGTGGGTAACCTGGACTGCAACAGTGAATACACTCTAACATCTACATTTATGGTAAGTGCACACAACTGTACTATGTTCTTCGTGTTTCACTGTTGCAGTCATTACATTTGGGTGGAGTCCCAAAGCTATGGTTTGGAGGCTGGAGCTAAACAGTATTAGGAGCAGCTATGAGGCCCTGCAGAACTGCAGTAGCAAAGCCTGCCCTGGATTTAGAGTAGAGTGGCAGATTACAGTGCTTTGTAAAGGTGTGCACTGAACTCCAAGTAGCAGCCTCTAAACTGACTTTGGTTGGTACTCCCCTGAGAAAGGCTGCTGAAGTGGCTGCAGCTCTGGTTGAATGTGGCTTAATGCCCTTAGGCACTGGCTTGCCATGTTGAGAATAGAATAAACGAATGCAGTGGCCTATCCACTTTTAACAGTCTGCTTTGAGATGGCCTTTCCTTGTGATCCTGCAGCATATGCCACTAGTAATTGCTCTGTCTTCCTGAAAGCTTTGGTTCTGTCCAAGTAGAATCTAAGCTGTGTACGTCCAAGGAATGCAGAATTCTCTCCCCCTTGTTCTGTAGATTTGGATAAAAGGTTGGCAGATGAATGGTTTGGATAAGAGCCACACTGGACACCACTTTAGGCATAAATGTCGGGTTTGTCCTCAGAGAAACCTGTCTGGATAAAACACGACAAAGGTTCCACAGCCATGAGTGCCTGTAGCTCTGAAACTTGTCTTGCAGAAGTTATTGGTAGCAGAGCTGTTTTCCAAGATAAAAGCTTTACATCAGCAGTAGCAGCTGGCTTAAAAGGAGGTAGGGTGAGTTTTTCCAAGACATAATTGAGGTCCCATGCAGGTATTGGTGATCTTCTCGGAGGCCTTAAATTTTTGGCTCCTCTGAGGTACTGCTTTAATAAAGGATGAGAAAAGATTGGTGGCTCTGTATTGTAATGAGCAGAAATGGCAGAGGCATGAATTTTAATTGATGAAAAAGATAGGCCTTTGTCCAGCATCTCAGTTAAGTACTGCAAAATCTGAGAAATATTTGGTACAGCTGTATCGTTCCTTGTGCCTGGTTCCAAGCACAGAATCTCTTCCATTTCCAGCATAAGATTTTCTAATACTGGGCCTTCTGGCTTCAAAAATGACATCCATCACAGCTTTACTAAGAGGTGTGTTTTGTATGATCACATTAGCCGCCATACTGCCAGGTTTAAAGTCCTGAGTTGGCTGTGCAGGATCTGATTGCTTTACTGGGACAGTAGATGGGGTATTTGAGTTAAGGGCCAAGCTAGGCATTGAGACACATTCCTTAGGATTGGACACCAGTACTGGTGGGGCCAGTCTGGGACAATCAGTATCATCTTTGGCTTCTCCTGTCTGACCTTTAGGAGTACCTTGGGGAGGAGTGGTTGCGGAGGAAAGGCATATACTGATAGGCTTTTCCAGATGAAAGATAGGGTGTCCATTTTCCATGCTTGTCTGTGATAAGTCCTTGTGCAGAATCTTTTTAGTTGGTAGTTGTGAGGGGAGGCAAATAGATCTATACCCGGGAATCCCCATTTCCTTGTTATCATGCTGAAGACTTGTGGACCCAGGTGCCACTCGTGGGGATCCATGAGGTTTCTGCTTAGTCTGCCAGAGTATTGTCTTTTCCTGGCAGGAATTGTGCCTGCAGATGTACTTGATAAGTCAATGCTGTGTCCCACAAAATCATGGCTAGTCTGCAAAGGGGTTAAGAATGTGAGCCCCCCTGCTTGTTTATATACTACATGACCATGGTGTTGTCTGTCTTTATCAGTAGTTGTCCCGGATGAATTAGGTCCTTGAAGGCTGTCAGGGCATTTTGAACAGCTAGCATCTCTTTTTGATTTATATGTAGATGCATTTGGTTGGAGGGCCATGAGCCCTGAATGCATCTTCCTGCCATGTGGGCCCCCCAGGCACAATGTGATGCATCCATTGTTAGTGTCTGCCTGGCTGGCGGTAATGTGAATGGCTGTCCCTTATTCTGGTGACAAGCCCTCGACCACCACTGAAACTCCTGCTGCAGACACGGAATGAGAGTAATTATTGCCTCCAGGCTTTGGCAATGTTGAGTCCAAACACTTTTTAGGCACCACTGAAGTTTCCTCCTATGCAGTCTTGCATATGGAATTAGTAGAATGCAGGATGCCATGAAGCCCATAGCCTGCAGAATTTTTATTGCAGATAACTGTGCCTTTGTTGCCAACATCTTGAAAAGGGTAGCCAGTTGCCTTTGTCTGGCATGAGATAAGCCATCTGGGCAGTTATATTTAAGCTTGCACCCAGGAATATTATCGCTTGAGAGGGTACTAGTTTTGATTTCTTTTTGTTGACTGTGTACCCTAGGCATGTTAGAAGTCTTTTCACAAACGCCAGATGCTGTAGAAGAATGTCCTTGTTCTCTGCTTAAATTAGACAATCGTCCAAGTAAGGATATATTTGTATTCCTCTGTCTGCAGAATGCAATTACTGGGAGCAGTAGATAAGCCAAAGGGCAGTGCAGAGAATCGGTAATGCATTGAGCCAGCCTTGAATCTGAGGTATCTTCTGCATGACTGTCTGATTGGGACATGCAGGTATGCCTCTTTTAAGTCTAAAGTCACAAGCCCAGCATGGACAGAAGCTGCTGTAAAGTTAACATCTTGAACTTTGGTATATCCAGGAATGTGTTCAAAATAGACAGGTCCAGTATTGGTCTCCAGGTCTTGTCCTTTCTGGGTACCAAGAACAGTCTTGAGTAAAATCCTTGTCCCTGCTCTTCCTCTGGTACTTGCTGAATGGCCCCCATGTCCATGAGGGATGAGACTTGTTTTTGTGCCTCTGCCCATTGATTTTTTGGCAGATCTGGCCATCCGTTTGCCTTTGTCAGGGTATGGAAATGGAACTTGTAGCCTTGTGACACTATGTTTAGAACCCACTTGTCCTGGGTTATAATGTGCAAATTTTGAGAAAAAAGTGCTAATTTTCCCCCTAAGGGTGCTGCCAGGAGATAAATGCTTGGTGCAAGCAGAGGGAAGTCATTGGGACTGTTTCCTGTAAGGTTGTGATTTGTCTTCTCCAACTTTGGAGGTAAAAGCACCCCACTGCTTTGACCTGTATGAACCTTGCGCCTGGGATCTGCCTCTAGGGCATCTGGATCTGCCCCTCTGTGGTCTCTCTGACACACGAAAGGACCAATTCTTTGTAGGCCAGTGTCTACTAAACCTAGGTGGCTGCACTTGTAAAAAATCTTTGACAGTTTGCATAGATTTAGCTTTGTCCTCCATTTTCTTTAACACTTCTTCTGCCTTAACACCAAAGTATCATGCTGTAAAGGTGCATCTAATAATTTAACTTTCACATGATCACGCAGATTTTGTTCCTTTAAACAAGCATGCCTCTTAATTACAGAACCCGTAACTGCGGCCCTGCAGGAGGCCTCCAAAGAATCAAAACGACATTGCAAAGTATGCTTTCCAACTTGTTCAGCTGCATGCAATAAATCCTGCATTTCCTTGTTTTCTGCACATTCAGAGTTGAACAACATTTTCTGTTTAAGCAATGCCATGACATGTTGCTGATATCTGAGCATATGAAACTGACAATTTAAGGCCCTTATAGCCAAGGTAGCAGATATGTAAACCTTTTTACCCCATCTATCCAGTGCCCTAGAATCTTTGTCAGAGGGGATAGGGTTTTTTGCAGCGGAAGCCTTAACTCCTCTGGGACCCTGAGAAATAGTCACTGGTCTGCAGCAGGGTTTTTAAAAAAAGAATTTATGAGAGTCAGGGACCCTGTAATATCTGTCAGGCTTAACTGGAGGTAAGGAGTCAGGGGTAAGACTAGACTCCAAAAACACATCATCTACTGGTGGAATGGCTAGAGGCCTGTGTTGAGGAAGTAAAAGGAAATCTCTGAGCCTCTTTTTAGATTCTGAAAAATCTTGGCTCTCCCAGTGGAAATGCTCCCTCATGGTATGCAAGGTTTCCCAAAAGAATAGTCGTCTGGAGGGGAAGCTGAAGGTATAGATTCTTCAGCATCAGAATCCTCATAGGGGGGAAGAGAATATTCCTGATCAGAAGAGGAATCAGAAGAAATAGAAACCGGATCTGAAGATTCATAGTCAGTTTCTTGCCTAGGCCTCTTATCAGGAGGGGGATGGGAACCCCTGATCAAAGTAATCAAGTCTTCGGCCATTTTGTGCATCTGTTTTTTGGGCATAGAGGCCTGTCCACGTGACTCTCGAGTTTGTTTCTTTGCTTTAGAAGGTGCTTTAGTCTTTGCCTTACACGGTGAAGTAGGTTTAATGTAAAGATGTTTAGGTCTGAATACACCCTCAGAAGCCGGTGCCTGCACAGCGGCTTTGGATCCATCTGAAGGAATAGTCTCCAAGGCTCCAATACCCTGAGTTTCCAGCGGCATGGCCGACTCCACGTGGGAGTTCGTAGCGGCCTGCGATTCTAAAGTAGCAGGCGTCAGGGGCTGCGAAAGCACCTCACTGAGAACCGGCAACTGCCTTAGGAGAAGCTTCGTCGGTTTTGGGCCTCGGTTGGTTATCTCTTTCCTTTTCTTTGCGCTTTTTGTGAACTCCGGTAGTCGGATGGCTATCAGACGACATTTCTGGATAATTAAACCGGCGTCCAAAGTAATTTAAAGCAAAATCATACTGACGCTTAATAGTGCGCATTGGTTAAATCTAGCACAAAACTGACAACCTGAAACGTTGTGATCAAGGCCTAGGCAAAAAATACAGTAAGAATGAAAGTCCTTATGAGGTATTTGCTTTCCACAAGAAATACAATTATTTCCTTTTTCTGACACTGGTCTGGCGCAAGAAAAAAGTTTCCCCAAAGGTGTACTTAGCTTTATTGAAGACTTCGGATCTGAAATTCGAACATGAAAATCTCAGGAGTCCGCTGACCGGCACTTGCAAACTGCTTCCACTGACCGGCACTTGCAAACTGCTTCTGCTTCGGGCACCGCGCGGCAAGAAAGACAAGAAAATGGTGTCAGCTGCTTCTTTTATACCCCTGACGACCTGACATCAGGGAAAGGGCGACAGCAGCCGACGCAGGACCCAAGACTTTAGAATTCAGGCCGACTGAGGGCAACCTGCCAGCAGGCTTACCCAAATGTAATGACTGCAACAGTGAAACACGAAGAACATCAATTTTTTCTGACATCAGTTAGAGCAAGAAAAAAGGACCCCCAATGGGGTACTTATCTTTCAGAAGACTTCAGGTCTGAAACTCAAAAAATGAAAATTTCAGGAGGAGGCCGATCAGCACTTGCAAACCGCTTCGGGCACCGCACGGCAAGAAAAACTGATGTAATGGCATCGGCTGCATGTTTTATACCCTGACGTCATGGAAAAAGCGACAGAATCTGAGGCAGAAATCCCAAGACTCAGGCATTCAGGATGGCTGTAGGCTACCTGCAGGCAGATAATCCAAATGTGATGACTGCAACAGTGAAATACAAAGAACAGCAAGGTAGGACTAAAAGAAACCCCAACGAGGTACTTAGCTGAATCTTTTTTCTATCAGACATCCGCGAGAAGCAGGAACACATGGAGTACGACTGACAGCTGAAAAGTTCTAAGGCCTGGTGCACGCAGACGTCACGTATGGCCCACGTTCCTGCAGCCAAGTCAGACATACCAAGAGGGACTGGAAATCTTCAGAAACCTGGCCGGGGTAAACCCACAAGTAGAATACTGCAACGTTGGAACAGAAGGACATCAGGAGGTTGCAAAGTGGAAGGCCTAAGTGCCAGGAAGGCATTCCATTGAGAAAAGGCTTGCCAGTCTGGGGAAGTGTCCTAACTAGGAAAAAAGAAGTTAAGTTCTTACCATAACGTTCCATGCGAGTTGTTCATCTCGCCTTTGTTCTTACACGTGGATCGGCTCCGAGCCGGCCACTTTCCAAGCTCAAGATCTTGGAGTAGCTCGAGGCACAGTCTCTATCCAATAATGCTCTCTGACTAACCTCGGATCTAGTTTGCTGAACCCAGCAAGAAAAAATATCACTAAACATACTAATATGCCAAACATATACACATGTATACATATATTTACAATTTGCCAAGAAATACTCTGGCTGGAGTAAAGAAAATTAGTTAGATCAACCAGACCACCAGTCATACCCTTTCTTCAACAATCTGGAGGGGGAAGGTGGGAGGGAGTGTAAGAACAAAGGCGAGATGAACAACTCACATGGAACGTTATGGTAAGAACACAACTTCTTTATGTGAAGTTGTTCAATCTCGCCGTTCGTTCTTACATGTGGGTAAGTGTCCCAAGCACCCTAATCTTGGGTGTCTCACGGGAGTACATTCCTGAGAACAGTGGAACCAAAGGAAGCCCTGTCCCTGGAGGCCCTGTCCACTTTGTAATGAGTGATAAACGTATGAGGTTTGGACCAAGTAGCAGCTGCACAAACAGTGTCCAAAGAAAAACGGGCTGCATGAGCCAGAGATGTACACACAGCCTTGGATGAATGTGCTTTCACACTACGCTCTAAAGGCTGGTTTGGTTGATGACTATATGTATTTTATGCAATCAGATAACCACGTATACAATGTAACTTTAGCTACAGGCAGCCCCTTTTTATTGTCCGCATGAGAAACAGAGTTGCTCCGATTTCCTAAACTCGTTTGTTCTGTCCAAATAAAACCTCAATTGTCTGTGAACATCAAGTTTATGTAACACATATTCTTAATTTACTCGAATGGTGTCTGAAAAAGGTGGGCAGCTCAACAGACTGGTTCAAATTGACCTTGAAGCAGACCTTAGGAAGAAAGGTGGGATTTGTCCTGAGAGACACTCTGTCGGGATGAAAAACAAGATACGGAGGCCTGACAGAAAGAGCTTGTAGTTCCGAAACTCTACTGAGTTAACAGCCACCAAGAATATTGTTTTCCAAGAAATGAACTTCAAGGGACAAGAAGATGTGGGTTCAAAGGGAGAAGCATAAGCTGAGATAGTATTAAATTTAGATTCCAGGGGGCAACTAGTTGTCTGACAGGTGGCCTAAGATGAGTCCCTTTCAGAAAGGCTTTACATAATCTGTGAGAGAAGATTAGACCCTTTAAATCCCAGGTGAAAATTGGATATTGCAGCCAATTGAACGCTTACAGTGGCTGTTGCTGCACCTTCGTGAAAATCTCTCTCAGAAACTCCAGAACACTATCAATAGGAGCGACATGGGGATCAATATCATGTTGACAGGCCCAATAAACAAAACGTTTCCATTTGCTGTTATACAGTTTTCTGGTGGAGACTTTATGAGAGGAGACCAGAATATGTTGCACTGCGGAAGACAAATATGACCTGGCTAGGTTGGGAAGTGGAGTAGCCAAGCTGTCAGCTTGAGGGACTGAAGACAGAGGGGTGAAGAACTCCTGACGAGTGATCAGAAGGTCTGGCACTGGGTCCAGAAACTAAGGTTCTTCCAGTTGATATTGATAAAGGAAGGGGAACCACATCTGCCGAGGCCAAAAGGGGGCTATAAGAATAACAGTCCTTCTCAAGCTTTTTGCTTTCTGTAAAAATCTGGGGATCAGCAGGGTTGGAGGAAAGGCATAAAGGAGACCCAAGGGCCAATCTTGTACGAGTGAATTCCTTGGGCTGTCCCCGGAGGAGGATTCGGGGCAAAGTAGCTTCTGCATCTGGCATTCAGCGGGGATGCAAAAAGATCGCAGCAAGGCTGGTCCCATCTGCGGAAAATCATTTCCGCCACTTCTTTGAGGGACCACTCGTGGGGCAACAGAATTGCTCTACTCAGTTTGTCCGCTATCACGTTGGATTTCCCCGGGATGTGCGTTGCTATCAAAATGCGCCCGGTGGATACAGCCCACTGCCAAATTCTCAAGGCTCATCATAAGGGGTAAAACTTGGTCTCCCCCTGTTTGTTGATGTACCAGACCACTGACATGTCTGTCTGGATTGTAATTGTGTCCCGAGGCAGAGTCTCGTGGAAGTGCTGCAACGCTAAAAGCACCGCTCTCAACTCCAGGACACTGATGTGCAAATGAGATTCCATCTCTGACCAGGTACCTTGGGCAGTTCTTCCCTGAAAAAGCCCCCCCCCCATCCCATCAGGGAAGCGTCCGTAGTCACCGTGGCTATGGGAGGGGGAAGTACAAATGGTCGACCTATTGTCACCTGGTGACTGTTCAGCCACCAGAGGAGGTCCTTCTTGCAAGCGTCTGTCAGTAGGATCTTGAAAGACATTGCGAACAGTTAAGACCACTGGGTGAAAAGCAACCATTGGAGTATCTGCATGTGCATCCGTCCCAGAGGAACCACTATGAGGGTAAGCTGCCATGGTGCCTAAAAGTTTTAAAACCTGAAAGGCAGGTACTCTCTTTTCGTTTAGCAAGCGGGACACCAGATTTCGGAGAGAGATAACTCTTTCTTGAGGTAATCTAACCAATGCAGTGGTGATGTCTAGATTTGCTCCGACAAAGAAGATATGCTGCGATGGCAATAAGGCAGATTTTTCGAAATTTATGGTTATTCCTAACTGAGATTGATTGTATGATCCCTGGAAAGAATGAGTTGATGCCTGGTGGTAGCGGACAGGAGCCAGTCATCCAGATACAGAAAAACCCAGAATCCTAGACGCCGCAGGTGAGCAGTAACCACTGACATGCATTTGGTGAATACTCTGGGGGCTGAGGTGAGACCAAAGGGGCAGTGCTCGAAATTGGTAGTGACTGGCCCCCAACCGGAAACGGAAATAATCTCTGGAAGGTCTGGCCATTTTTATGTGGTAGTACGCATCCTTGAGATCTAAAGAGCACATCCAATAGCCTGTTCCCAGGAATAGTAGTATCGACTGAAGCGTGTCCATCCGGAACTTTTCCTTCTTTACAAAAGCGTATAAATTGCTGAGGTCTAAAATGGGCCTCAAGTCCCCCGTTTTCTTTGGAACTAAAAAGAATCTGGAGTAAGTTCCGGATCTTATCTGGTCCGCCGGGACTGGCTGGATAATTCTTTTTTCTAGCAGCTTTTGTATTTCTATAGCTGCTTGATCCCGCAGAATGGGTGGAACATCTGGGGATTCTTGGTCTGACTGGTGGGGATTTTGAAAATGGGATGATGTAACCTCTGGTAACTGCGCTTTGCACCCACGAATCTGATGTAATCCCTCGCCAGGTGTCTTGGTACAAAGCCAAGCGACCCCCGACTGCCTCCAGAGTAGGACAGTCGGGCTTCCTCTCACGAGCGCTGATAAGGCTTGCCAGAGAACTGCTCCCTGTCACCCTGGTTTTGCGGACCCCTTCTGCTGCCAAAGCGGCATCTTCCATTAATGCTCCCTCCTCTGCCCCTGAAGAGGGGTTCACTATGTGTGTTCTGGAAAGCTCCTTGGGACTTCCGGAACCACATTTTTCCACCTTTCTGCCCTTTGGGGTATGGTCTAGTAGGGGTGGAAAAATGGACTCCTACGGCAGATACAGTCTTTCCTTCCTGCTCACACCTAGTGAGAGTCTCCTTGACTTGGGGCCCAAACAAAGCAGAGCCATCAAATGGGGTGTTGACAAAGGAAGACTTGAAGGCTTCCGCAAAGGAGCATAAGCGCATCCAGGACTGTCACCGCAGAGCTATCGCTGAACCTACTGCTTGACTCGACCCATTGGCTGCACAGGAAATGAGCCGCATGGATGAGTTGACAATGGAATTAAGAGTAGAAAGCTGAGCAGTCACCTTCTCAGAAATAGCTTCATCTGTGTTAGAGTATCTCCAAGTTCCTGGAGGAGATCTCGTTGAAGACGAGTAAAATGGGTTAAGTAAAGCGATCTCATGGCAAATGTCGCAGAACTAAAAATGCGTTTCCCATATCTGTCCATAGTCCTAGAATCTCTATTAGGAGGATGGACAGTAGAAGAGGTCGCGGACATCTTTCTTGGTGGCCGCCGCCACCACCATGGCATCAACAGGGACTCCTTTAGTGAGGTACAATTTTGTCTCGAGGGGGAAGTGATTAACTTACTGGGCCTCCGAGGGACTAGTTCCATGGAATCAGGGGACTCCCAAGCCCTTTGAGCAACCAGATCCATTAGTTCGAAGGGCAGAGTAACCCAGGAGGTGGAAGGTTGAGACCCAAAGGCCTTCAGGAGCACCAACTCATCCTCAGTAGGGGGTAATGGACTGCCAAATCACCCTCTGTTTCAGTATTTCCAGGATGTCTGCAAAGGAGACGTCATCCGAGGGGGACCATGGGGACCGTTCTGATTCCTCTAAGTCGGTGTCTGATGTCACGGTTTCCTGAGGGGAATCCAAATGCCTCCTCTTGCAAATTCTCTTGCTGGGGACCTCATCAGTGGGAGTGTCTGGTGAAGTCTCAGTAGAGCAGGGGTCACCCAAAGGGGTTACCTGAGGCTCTGGGTCTCGACGCTTAGTAGGAACCTGCGATGTAGAGGCAGGACGCGGTATTTTAGGGGAGGAAGAGGAAAGACCTGAGGAAGTGAGTCTTGGCAGACATTACCCTCCTCATGGCATCGAAGTCCCGACCCAAGGACCCCGCCTGTTCCGAGGAAGAAGGCAGCTTCCCCGGTGCAGAGACCAAGGGCTCCGAACTAGAGGATGAAGCCGAGCTCATCTGTGCCGAGGCCCCGAGAGGAAGGGTTGGAACAGACGCGTTGGTTCGACCCCCCCTCAGAACCGAGAGATCGTCGGCTCCGAGACTCTTCGAACGGCACCAAAGAGATCGGGGTCGACGGAGCCGAAGTCATTGGGACAGGACTCGGCTCTGCGGGTTCCACAACCATCAGATCTTCCGCCTCTGGCTCCGAAGGCCTAGGTAAGCTCGGAGGAGTAGTCATAGGCAAAGGGATGGTAGTAGGAACCGAACCCAGTTGGGACGAAACCTAAAGTAATTTGGCCAATGCCTGGTTCTCTAAAAGCCGCTGCACCACACGATTCACATCAACGTCTGAACAGGTCCTAGAAGAACGGGTCGAAGGGACCGAAGAAGCCACAGATCTAAGTACTGGTGACTTCAACACCTCTGACACTGGCCGAGCTCAGAGGGTTGGTTCCAAAACATCGGTTCAGTGCACAGCTCCGATGACTTAAGAACCAGCGACCGCAACTTAACAAAGGTGCTCGGAACCGAGGGCCTGGGTTCAGAGGACACCCCTGAAGACTTCGACCCTTTCGAAGTCTTGGAGGTCTGGTCAGTCTTATCCAAGGCTTCCTGAAATTCAGGTTTCAACAGTCCTCTATCAATTAGCTTTCTTCTTCTTTCAAGTAATACCCTGCCACTAAAAGAGTGTCAGATAGAACAATCCTGCTGTAAGTGCACAGGTCCTAGACAATAAACACAGGACAGGATTGTCCGTAATAGACATTTTTTGCCCACAGTCGCACCTCTTGAAACCTGACTTCTGTTTCTCTTTTTTATCAGACATATTAAGCAGCACACAATTATCAGATCCGGGATAACACGAAACAAAACATTACTATAAGGAGTTCAAAACTGTTTAACTTTGTACCAGCACACAATTATCTAAATATTAATAGCAAAAAGCACACTATCTAAAGACCAAGTATAAGGGATAGGGAAATCAAGTTGACAGTGCCCTGTTCAACTATAGGAGTGAAGCACAGAAGTGCCTAGACGAAAAAGAGGGCAAGGCCCAAGAGCAACCACTCCAACATAAACACAGCTAAAATCCACACAAGAGGGACACAGTCCTAAAAAAATAACAGGAACAGATTATCTATCAATTAGAATATTAACTGCATGAAAAATATGAGTACAAATTGTCAAAAGACAGAAAAAAGAATTATACTGGCCCAAGCTCTCTGGAGAACTTGCGATCCATTGCAACGGCAAACTAGATCCGAGGTTAGACAGAGAGCATCATGGGATAGGTACTGTGCCACGAGCTACTCAGAGATCTTGAGCTTGGAAAGTGGCCGGCTCGGAGCCGTACCCACATATAAGAACAAACGGCGAGATTGAACAACTTCACATCGCATGTTTTTGTTTGTGCTTTCTCTTGAGAGGAAGGCCTAACTCTAGGCTGGGAAGGAAGGGCTGATGTAGGCCAAGACTCTGGACAAAACACTGGCAAAACCTCAATGGAAGGGGAAGGTGAGGTACTATGAGAAACGTTTGAAGGAGCTAACTGCAGTTCCCCCTTAACATGCATAATGGACGCCTGTGATACCTCTGCAAACATGCTGAAGGAACCATCCCTAGTAGCTTCTAAATCAGTACCCATTGAAGATGGAGAAACCAACACTGTATGTACCTCTGGCCCTTCAATGGCCTCGGGAAGACATCCAGGATCAGAGGTGCAGCCAAAGATTCAGGATTGTGGAGTACCTTCCATACCTAGTGCTAGTTCTTTAGTCTCTAGTTTTCCAGATATATATTAAGGGTAGGCAGATGACTGCGGAGAGTTTTAGGGATGAATGTCTGACATATGGCACAGGCCTTGTAGTTGTGATCAGAACACAGACAGAAAAGACACTGGTGGTGGTTGTGTGTGGAATCCGTCTTCTGCAGTGGCACCTGCCCTTTTTGGATAACATTAACCTCTAACAAGCATGCAGTAGCAAAAGCATAATAAAGTTTTCCCCAATGGGGCACTTATCTGAACTTTAGAAAAACTTTTAGGTGATCAGGCAAATGGTGGAAACTGTCATTTGGACTGGTGCAGAGAAGTTCTGAGGATGGTACATGCAGACATCACTTTTACAGTCAACATCAGCTCCATGTGCAATGTTGCATGCACCTTGCAGTACCTTTAGTCTTTGGTATACTGGCCAGACATTTGGGTCGCCTAGGCAGGGATATCCTTCATGTTATGAATACTGTAACATGGAAGAGAAGGACATCTCCAGAGATATCTCCTTGGCTAGACAGGTGGTAGACATTTGCCAGGTTAAAAAAGGCAACAGACAGCAAAAGGAATAGGTTACTTACCTGCTCATTCTGAGTCACAGCCTGGCCCGATAGACTCCAGAATGCTTTGTATGCATGCAATACATTGCAAGAAACAACTAAAGATAGTCTGCTGTATGCTAGCCTTTATACCATATATGCGAAGATGCCCAAGGTAAAAGTTGACATTAGCCTGGGGGTGTGTGTGTGTGTGTGTGTGGGTGGGGGGGGGGGGGTAAACTGCTCTAAGTCTAGCTGGACTCCATACTTCAGTATTAAGCAGAATTTCAGAAAGTAAGACTGCAACCATGAAACACATGATGACCATCACTCATTCTCATCCCAAGTTCACTTGCCAGACACAGGCCACACAGACCAGAACAACAGTGACAACATTTCTGTGGCATGCTGTTTAAATTCAATGATTTTAATGTATTGTGGAAATCGGTTAAAAAAAAAAAAAAAGGGTACATGATAAAAAGCAACTTTCCTACTCAATCCACCTCTGTCTGCTAAAGCCATTTTTCCAATACCTTCCAAGAAATAAACTAAGAAATGTGAAGTATTTCACTGTACCTGATATAGTTTTGTGTGCAGAGAGCCACTAAATTGCATGTACTGCACCAAATATGATCTCTGACCTTCGTAAGGAGTTATGATGCCTATCTGATCTGGTTTAGCACCTCCTTTCAACAACTTTGTTGTAATCTTCTCCACATTTGCAGCTTCAGTCCTGACAAAATAAACATAATTTCAGTAACTGCAAAAAATCAATTTTATTAAACTGATAAAATGTTTTTAGTACATGCATATGCAAACAGAAAATATACCCTTATGGGACTAAAATAAAAAGCAGAAGAGATCAACTCAAGACAGTTTTGCCAAGGGACTTTCGCTCAGTAATGCAGAAAAAGCACAAGTTTTGACATCTTCACACTCCATCTGAAAGATGGCTATGAAGTCTTACACACCGCACAACACTTTCCCATAAAGGACAAGAAATGCTCATTACAACAAAGATGCTGCTTCTAGCAAAGCTATTCTCAAAACATTTAACAGCTACCAGTGTGTGTAAGGAATGTGAAAAAAAGTTGGACCAGTTTTAAAAAGGGCACACACGACTCAATTTTCTTTGATTTTTGAATTTACACTTTAAAGTACTACTCTCTCCTTCCCTTTGTAGTTCAACTAAACCGCCACTAAAAAACGGCTAAGTAAATAAAAATTAATGTAGTGCTTTTGCGTGAAAGGACTTCAACCTCCCTGATTTTGCAGTCTGCTTCTGCCCTTGGGGTTGACATCCATTAGATGGTGATCTGTCACAAAAAAGTCCTGGGCAAAACCCTGGAATTTTCCAAGTCATAGCTCACCTCCCCCTTTTTTGGTTTCAGGAAAAGGTCCTTTGTTGGATTCTTTCACTTAAGATCCAAAAATGGTTGAACTGTCAAAGGGGCATTGATGAAGGATGTCATGAAGCTTTCTGCAAAGTTGCATAGCTGCATCCAAGCACAGAGATGGACTGCAGTGCCAGTGTCCACTGCCCAGGATGTACCATCAGCAGCATTAAAAGGATGATGCATGGATACATTAGTCATGGACTAGACTGGGAGGTAGACAGCCAATACTCCACTGGCTTTTTGGATGTTCGAAGGTAGGTTAAGCTGTGAGGGATTTTGACAACTCCTTTGTGAATTCCCTCTGTAAAAGGGTCATGTGAGCCAGGTACTTCAGCACTGAGTGCAAAGGTCGCTGAGGTGAAAGGAAAGTTGTGTAAAATCTTACCATAACCATACATGTCCCTCTCTTCCATGTTGCAGTATTCTACTAGTGGGTTTACCCTTCTTCCGGTCAGCTTGTCCGGCCAGGTTTCCAAAGCTTTTCCAGTCCCTCATAGTGCATTGGATATCTGACGTGGAGGCAGTTTCGTGGGCCATAAAAGTAAAGACTGCAACACCAGCCCTCAGAACATACAATAAAGCCGAAGGTGGAGCCAGTCCTGAGGGACATAGCCTGTCCCGTAGCCGGGGAGAGCAAGTGAAAGGTTAAGAAAGGGGATGGTGGGAGGGAAGGAATACTGCAACATGGAAGAGAAGGAAATCTATGGTTATGGTAAGATTTTACACAACTTTCCAATGTTGCAGTATTCTACAGGTGGGTAAATACCAAAGCTGACTACAGGTTGTGGGGTGGCCTGGTAGAGGACTCCAGGAATCCATGCAGGATAGCCCTGGAAAAACCTGCCCTGACACTGGAAATGTGGTCCAGTTTGTAGTGTCTGGTGAAGGTGTGCACAGAGGATCAAGTCTGGAGTTAGTGTCCAGGCTTATGAAAAAGCCACCAGAAGAGGCCATAGCTCTTGTGGAGTGGGCCCTGACATTGCCTAAACGTGTCTTCCCATGGTGTGTGTAACAAAAGGAGATAGGCTCTGGCAATCCAGGCTGAAAAGTGGCAGGCAGTCAGACACTGCCTGCCCTGTCTGGAAAGGAAGGCCTCTGGCCAGAGGCTTGAGTAGTCCTTGGCTGGGCCATTTCCTTTCAATGCCTTTCTTATAAATTGCGTTTTAGCTGGGAAGTTCCTCTGGAACTTTGGGAATGGAGAGACAAGGAGATGCTTGAGATCTTGAAGCGCTTTCCCTTTCTGCTGGAGACACTTGAAAAGATCAGCCACCTTAACACCAAAGAGGGCCAAATTGTCCAAGGGGGCATCCAGGAGCTTGGCTTTGAAGTCATCAGGGAGGGGCTGCAGATGTAGATAGGAATATCTTCTTAGCACGGATGCTGATGCAGCTGACCTAGCTGAGGCCTCAGCTGCATCGTATGCTTACCCAAGGGAGTGCTTGTTCACTTGTGAGACGAGCCTGAGTAAGGAAGACAAGAATACTTTAGCAGCACAGTCAGGAAATGTCATTAAGCTCTTTGGAGGCTTTGTCCAGAAGAGCCAGAGAGTACTTGGCCATGTGAGACTGGTAATTTGTTGCCTTAAAAGCTAGGGTAGAAGTACAAATCGTTTTTCCCAACCTCTCCATGGCTTTGCTGCCCTTATCTGCAGGCAGGACAGTGGTAGTAGGGAGGAGTGTGGATGCCTTGTCCATAGAAATAGAAATAGTGGCTGGGTCTGCTAGGGCACTTGAATAGGAATTTATCTGAATAAGGGAACCTGTATAATCTGTCCACCCTTCTAGGAGCAGGAGGTTGGCAATCAATTAATTTATGCCACAGCAAATGCATCCAGGAAGGCTGGTTGGAAAGGTGGGATAGGTAACAGTTTAGGTGATTCCATCTGAATCAGATCATACAATCTTTTTTGTGCTTCAGACATGTCAGCATTCCCACTTAAAGTGTTCTCTCATCAGGTTAACAGTGTCCCCGAAGGTTAGGTCTTCTACTGGGGAATCTGGCTCAGCAGATGCCTCTTCAGGGGATCCATACTTTTGGGAAGACAAGGACAAGCAGCACTCTGAGGAGTCAAGACAGTTCCCTCCCCTCTGCAGGTTGGCTCACAGTCCTTTCAGGTAAGGAAGGCCTAAGGCTGAGAAGAGGTGGAGCTGCAAGGGTGAACTCAGAGGAAGGCCTGAGGGCCAAGAGAGCATTGTAGAGACTCTGGCCGAAGCCCTGCCAATCAGTTAAGGCCTCCTATGCCGGAGAAATATGTCTGGTCTTTTGTTTTTTCTTACAAGACCTAACCGGCATCTGGCTGGTCATAGGCCTGGACGAAATCATTGGAGTGGCGAAGCCCGGGTCCGAAGCACAAATCGAAGGTAGTGATTCCACCTGGAGCAGGCACCGGTACATCCTCCCCGGATGTGTAGTCAGCTCTAGATTGTGCTGCCTCCTGAAAGGTACCTGCTGTATCTAATGGTGGAAGCCGGGTCCTCAGCCAAGCTGACAGCGGCTACAGGTTGAGGAGCAGCAGCGGGAGGTGCAGTGGAAGGAGTAGGCCGCATGGACTTGGCCCTCTTCCTTGGTGGTTTGGATGGGACATCGGAGGCGGCTTCTATACCAAGAGCCATCTGTCTTAAGCATTGTTTCTCAAGGTAAAAGTTGAGAGCTTGTAAGTGGCAGCAAAGGGTCTTGGGGACAAAAGATTTACAGATGGTGCAGTTTTTGTAACTGTGATCCCTACCCAGACAAAAGAGACACTGGTCGTGGGTGTCTATGTGGAATTTGACCAGAACTGCACTTAATCTTACCAGACATGTACAGACTATAAAATTACAGGATGACTGAAGAAAGTCCCCAACGGGGTACTTATCTTTAATGCGAAACAGATCTGACATCCGCGAGTAGCAGGAACACCTGGTGTATGGCTGGCAGCAGAAAAGTTCTGAGGGCTGGTGCGTGCAGAAGTCACCTTTACGGCCCACATACCTGCCTCCACGTCAGACATCCAACGCACGATGAGGGACTGGAACAGCTTTGGAAACCTGGCCAGACAAGCTGATAGGACGAAGGGTAAATCCACTAGTAGAATACTGCAACATTGGAATAGAAGAACACTATCCATTTCACAAATCTGTCCAAAGCCCAATATCCTTCCATTCCTGCTGACAAATTAGATTTATTAGTTCATCAGCAGGTGGAACTACACAATAGGTAGAACAAACAACTCCAAATATCTCAAGGAGCCCCGATTCCTCTGGAAAGGGGGATTCGTGTAGAACACCCTCTCTGTTTCATTAACTCCAGCATATAAGCGATGAGTCTCAGACGAATCATGCAGAAACCTCTCCTCTATCAAAAACTGGTGTCTTATGTGACTGACACTGGTGATGAGTGCAAGTGTCTTCTCTTACAAGCCAGCTTCCTCGGTCCCTCCACTGTGGAGGCCCTTTGGGGGAAGGTCAGAATTGGACAGGGTGGCTCATCTGGTGAGACACTCCCCGCAGGCTGAACAAAGCTGTCTCTGTTAATCAGGATGAAATTACATGGAAGCAGGATCCACAGGAGGTGAAGACACAGTGGAGTGAGATAGAATTACTTCTTCCCTGGCCTGGACAGACTCTTCTCAAATGCAAACTCAAAAGATGAAATTAGAGAAGTGTCCCTCCCCAAAATGCAGAAGTGGAGTGCCTCTGAGTCTTATATGACCCAGTTCCAAGAGACAACAGCACTAAGTTGTCAGGCACCAAGGGGCAGGGATGCTTCAAAGAACTTCAGAGTCAACCCCGATCCCTGACTTCAAGATGCATCTCAATCTGACATGACCGGAGCAGAGTGAAAATAGAGTTAAAGTAGAAAATCATGTGTGCTCCAATGTGGGCGCTCTATGGGGTAGACTGAGGTCTGTAGGCTTTGGATCTGAAAGTTGGACCAGTACTGGAGAAACCAATGGCGGGGCAGTAAAGACCATGCCAGGAGCCACGGGGGGGGGGGGGGGGAGTTGGTGCTGTGAGGAATCCCAGCTGAATGTGTCCAAAGAAGCTTCCACATCACTTTATTGACATCGACTTCCAACAGACTCCTCAATTAGCAGGAGGACCTGAAGAATGAAGACACAAATGGTGGCATAAAAGAAACTATAGTTGTGTAAAATCTTACCATATCCATAGATGTCCTTCTCTTCCATGCTGCAGTATTCTTGGTGTGGGATTTCCTGCCTCAGGCAACCCATATGTCGGCTCTTATACAAAAGCTTCAGCTTGGTTGCTGTAGCTGCATGG
Organism: Protopterus annectens; assembly: GCF_019279795.1. NCBI lineage: Eukaryota > Metazoa > Chordata > Ceratodontiformes > Protopteridae > Protopterus > Protopterus annectens. The sequence continues at coordinate 340,622,902 of NC_056747.1, read as the reverse complement.
GAAGTCACACTCTGGGCCATAAACCAGGGGTCTTAAATGTGACGTCTGCACGCACAGACCTCAGAAGTTGAAAGCCCAGTAGGACAGTTCGAAATAAAGTAGCAAGTGATGTCAACCATAGGATCAAAGTGCTATTTGGTGGCTGAATTGGCCATAGTGTAGGGTATAATCACCAGGTGACCTAAGACAGGTCAATAGTGAGAAAGAGAGGAGGACAGAAAAGGGGGTTAAGGTGGGTGGAAAGGAATACTGCAACATGGAAGAGAAGGACATCTATGGTTATGGTAAGATTTTACACAACCATTCTATGTCCTCCGATACCTATACTGCAGTACTCTTGGTGTGGGAGAGCATCACAGCTTACATGGAAGGAAGGGAGGAGGTAGAAGTAGCTGATTCCACAAAGTCCTGCAGAACTGCTCTGGCAAATCCTGCTCATGCTCTGAAAACATTGTCTAACTTGTAGTGTTTGGTGAAGGTGTGAATGATGGACCATGTAAGCTGCTTCTAAGATGGATGCCGTGTCCAGGCCCTTTTGGAAGGCTTTGGAGGCTGCCACTACTCTGGTAAAGTGAAGCCTTTACTCCCTGTGGAAGTTTTTTGCCATGGTGTGAGTAACATAAGCAAATATTTTTCCTTATCCAACATGAGATGGTTTCTTTGAAGACGGTCTTGCCCAGGGCCCTGGGGTGGAAGGAAACAATAAGCTGATTGGATTTTCTTATGGAATTAGGTTAGTCTAGGTAAAACCTTAACTGTCGGTGTAAATCCAGGGAGTGGTGTATCCTCTCACTTTCATTAGTGTGAGAGGGGAAGAAGGTGGGTGAATGAATAGATTGGTTTACGGACAAATCGTTGACTACCTTAGGCATAAAAGAAGGGTTGGTCCATAAGGGTCACCCCTATCCTTGTGGAAGGTAGTGTATGGAAGGTAGGCCATTAGAACCTGCGACTCTAACACCCTTATGGCTGAAGTCAGAGCCACTAGCAGTACTGTCTTCCATGTGCACATTTGCAGAGTAGCAGTACTAGCTGGTTCAAATGGGGACTGGGTGAGTTTTTCCAGAATGAAGTTCAGGTCCCAGGGTGGAGGGATGGGTTTTCTTGGTGGTCTCATGTGCACAACCCCTTTCAAGAATAGTTTGACATTGAGCCTGGCTAGTGTGGGGAGGGGTCTAGTGGCAGGCAGGCTGAAATAGCTGAAAGGTGGACTTCAGTGAAGAGTATGAAAGTACTGTCTTAATGAGTTAACACACACAGGCAAGCACTAGGGGTGGATCTGCAAGGCATGGATCCCTGGCCTTGCCCAGACACCATTTGGAAAATCTGTCCCATTTAGGTAAGATTTCCTTGTAGTAGGTTTCCTGGCCTCCCTCAGGACTGAGAGCATGTCCTCGGAGTAGTGGTACCTAAAGGGAATTAAAAGTTTATCACCCACAGTGTCAGGGCCAACATCTGCAAATGTGGGTGAATGAGGGATCCTTTTGTTGTGTCAGAAGGTTCATCTTGTGGGATAACTTGTGGTGATTGCCCTTGGCTAGAGAGAGAAGTAGGGGGAACCAAGGCTGCCTTGGCCAATAGGGAGTCACCAGCAAGATTTTTGGTTCGTCTCCCCTGATTATCAAGAGTACTTTTTGAATTAGAGGGAAGGGTGGAAAGGCATATAGAAACCACCCCTTCCATGAAATGCTGAATGCAGCTAGCATCCATGCTAGTAGAGAGTGATTCTTGATGCAGAAGGTCTGCACTTGTCTGTTCTGGGGGGAGGCAAACAAATCTACTTGGTGTGCCCCACTGGTGGACAATGTCTAGAAAGACACTCCTGTCCAGCATACATTTGTGATTTGGAGAGGATACCCTGCTCAGAAGATCTGCTTGTTTGTTGCTCTGCAAAGGGATGTAGGATGCCTGCAGGGACAAGTTGTGCTGAGAGACCAGGTCCCAGATTAGTAAGGTTACTCTGCAGGAGGTAGGCTTTTGTCCCTTCTTGCTTGTTGAGGTACCACATAACTGCAGTGTTGTCTGTTAGGATTAAGAGGGCACCTAGTTGTAAAAGGGGAAGGAAGGCTTTCAATGCCAGCAGAACAGCTGCCATTTCCATCACGTTGATATGTTGGTTCTTTATGGACGAGTGCCACTTTGCTTGTACCTTGCAGCTTGACACTGTAAAGCTCCCCATCCTAGGTCTGATGCATCTGTATGCATGAACTGGTTTGGGGTGGGAAACTGCAGTGGAAGGCCCAGGTTCAGATGAATTTGCTGAATACACCATTTTAGTTCTTATTTTAGGCAGGGCAAGTGGGTAATTTCTTGCTGTAAAGGATGTTGGTGTTGTGACCATACATTTTTTAGATACCAATGCAGCTTTCGCATGTGCATTCTGGCTAGAGGTAGCATGGGGATGGTGGCTGCCATTAAGACACAAGATTCAAAGGAATTGCCTTGCAGTTAACTGTTGGGTCTGTAAAAGGCTTTTGAAGTGCGTGGACAAGAACTGACTTTGTCATGGGGAAGAAAAGCTTTCATTATGTCTGTTCAGATCCTGCCGTGCAAAAATGTTTTGTCTTGTTCTGAGGTCAAGGATGATTTTGGGATGCTGAAGGTAAACCCCAGTCTTTGAAGCAGGGAAATAGTGAACTGTAAATGGTTTTGGAGAGTTTCCTTGCATTCTGCTACAATAAGGATGTTGTCCAGGGAAGGGTAAATTTGAATCCCTTGTATTCTGCAAAAGGTTATGACCGGTGGCTGGCATTCTGTGTACTCTCTGGGAGCAGTGGAGAAACCAAAGGGCAATGCAGCAAATTGAAAGTGAGAGGAAAAAGTAAGAATTTTCTGTGGGAAGGTTGTATGGGGATGTGCAGATAGGCTTCTTTGAGGTCGAGTGTGGCCATGAAAGCTTGGGCTGGTAGAAGAGGGAGTAAAGTCTGTAGGGACAACATTCTGAAGGTGGGAACCTTTAGGAATAGGTTTAGAAAGCAAAGGTCTAGGACAGGCCTCCATGGTCCATCTTTTTTGGGGGACATGAAACAGTCTTGAGTAGAAACCTTTTCCTTCCTGCCCTGTGAGGACAGGCTCTATAGTTTCCAGGTTCAGAAGGTCTTGCAGAATCCAAGGGAAGCGGTGTCTTTGATTTCTTTGGGGAAAGGGTATGCCCCTTAAAGGGGGCCCCTCTCCAAAAAAGGAAGTATCCTTTTTGAACTATAGCCAGAACCCATTTGTTAGTAGTGATGGTTTTCCAAAAGGGGAGGCAGTGGGAGAGGCAGGCAGACAGAGGAAGATGGGCAAGGCAGTCACGTATTGTTGGGTCCTCCTCTGTCTTGAAAGGGCTGTCTATAGTGGGGGGCTATGAGACAACTGGCATGGAAGAAGTTTGCCTTCTGATCCCCCTTCTGTATCTGGAAGAGGAAGGTCCAACAGAGGAGAGTTTTTTTTTCTGACAAAGGTAGTTTTTGCAAGGTCATTTCTGTAAAATTTAGGAACAGAAGACACAAGAAGGTGTTTGACGCCCTACAATTCCTTACTATTTTCTTGCAAGTTTTTAAAAAGGTCTGCTGACTGTTTACCAAACAATAGGTTAGGGTCTAGAGGAGCATCTAAGATGTTGGGCTTGATGTCCTCTGGTGTTTGTAGGCATAGCCAGGAATATCTCTGAAGTACACAGGCAGAGGCTGCAGACCTTGCAGAGTCTCTACAGCATCATAACTACATCTAATGGAATGGCTGGTTACTTGGGCAGCCAGGAACAGTTTAGATGCCATTTCAGATACAGTGGGGCAGTCAGGAGTAGCAGTCAGTAGAGTAGAGGCTTTGGAGACTAGGTTCAGAGCATACTTGGTCATATGGGTTTGATAATTGATGGCTCTGAAGGCCAGCGTGGAAAAGGTGTAAACTTTCTTCCCAATTCTGTCCATAGTTTTACTGTCCTTGTCAGTAGGTAGGAGAGAGGCAGATGGAAACTGTCTGGACTGTCTGTCTGGTGATACTGCAATCATAGCAGGATCAGCTAGGGGTGGTATGACTAGGAACTTCTGGTCATCAGGCACTTTGCAGGACTGGTTCGGCCTCTTAGGAGCAGGAGGTTGCGAATCTGGGGATTTGGATGCTGAGGAAAAGGCATCTAGGTAAGCAGGGAAGACAGGAGGTATGGCAGAAGGGGAGAGGGATTCCACATGCAGTAACTCAAAATATCTGAGTTTCATACATTTGTTAGGTGTCCTATCTGAAGTATTTCTTCATTTTTGCAATGGTCTCTCCAAAGGTGCTATCCTCTGGAAGGGAGCTCCTTTCGATAGATTCTTCATTTGGGGAGTAGTATTCCTGGGGAGAGGTTATTTGAGAGTCATATGAGATTGATGGATTCATCTGAAGATGAATAATAAGCCTCTTGCTCTTCGTCCCTGTCTTGAGTAGTGAGAAGAAGAGAGGTGGTGGAGGCAGGCGTAGGGTTGAGGAGAGGAAGGACAGATGGAACAAGAGGATGTAGGCATACTGGTCATGAAGGTCTGCATCAAAGAGGAGGTAAAGGACTGCCAATCAGGTAGGCCTTCAGTGGCTGTAGCCAGATATTTGGTTTTCTGTTTCTTTTTTAATGGAGTAGCCTTAAGCGAAGGCCTGGAATCCAGTGCATGGCTAAGGGTTGCAGTGTCAAGAAGAGGGATCCTAGTCAGTGGCCCTGCTGTGTTTGTTTCCCCCTTGACATCGGTTGTAGCCGATGTCTGAATAAGCTCTATGGACGTGCCAGTCAACTGAGAAGCAGCTTCCTCGTAGGACGCCAAAGTAGACGGATCTAACTGAAGTCCCTCAACTCCTAGATCGGTAGCTGGCAGGGTGTCTGAAAGAGGAGAGGCAGTGGAAGTGGGCCTAGGAATATTTGTCTTCTTCGCGGAGGTTAAGTCGGAACTTCCGATATGGGATCCATCCTTAAAGCTATATATTTTTTTTTTTTGTTAAGTCTCTGGTTTTCTACGTACAGATTAAGGGCAGCCAGACGGCTGCGCGGAGTCTTGGGTACAAAGGATTGGCAAATTGAGCAAGTGGTATGGATGTGCCCTCGGCCTAGGCAAAAATGCAGCGGTCATGTGTATCTTCATGTGGTTATCTGGTGCCCACATTGGTATTTACCCTTTTTAGCTGATAATGGCTAAAGGTTAATACAACAAACCAAGCATTAGCTAGAAATCAAAGAAAAATCCCAGCGGGGTACTTAGCTTTTAGACGTCTTGTAGTGAAGGAGCGAAGCACACAGTGCAACGGTCGTCTGCGCCTGAAAAGTTCTGAGGTCTGTGCATGCAGATGTCACATTTAAGGCCCCTGGTTTATGGCCCTGCATGTGACGTCCCATGCAACTACAGCAGCCAAGCTGAAGCTTTTTCTATACGAGCCGACGTACAGGGCGGCTGAGGCGGGAAATACCACACCAAGAATACTGCAACATAGAAATAGAAGGACATCTAAACCTTACCTGCAAAATAAACAGGCCATGCCTGAGGGACATGTGCATGTCTCACAGGGTCCCCTTCTCTGGGGCAGACTTCAGAGTCATGTAAAACAGATTTCAACCTGCACTTATTCAAGCAAAACTTGGATCACTGGACAGGGAACTGTAAAAATACCCGTCCTGGCACCTATGACTACTAGTGAGGGAAAGAAAAAGTAGAGTTTTGTACCTACCATAAATGTAGATGTTCGAGTGTTCACACTGCTGCAGTCATCACACTCGGGTTATCTGCCAACCTGTACCTGGTAACATTAGGCCTCATTCCACCAGGGCTACAGCAACATCAGCAGCCTTCCTCAGACGGGCACCAAGCAAGGATATTTTGGAAGCTGCAAGTTGGAGTTCAGTGCACACCTTCACCAAACACGACCACTTACCTCTATACTCAAAAACCAGCGCTGGCTTTGCCACTGTAGTTTTGCAGGGCCTACTAGCTTCTCCAAACCCTGTTTAGTACCAACCGCCCAGCCTGTGATGACTGCAGCAGTGTAACACGATGAACACATTGTACAGTTTTGTACCTACCATAAATTTAGATGTTCCAAGTGTTCACACTGCTGCAGTCCAGGTTACCAAACCCACCTTCCCCTCTTTTTACCTGGGTTTTATCTATAGCTCCCTGTTTATACAATCTCTAAGAAGTATTTCTATATGGTGTATTTGCTTAAAGCTGTAGCTATTGTTTTCTTCTTATGTAATTTTTAATGAGGATTATGTATTGCCTTCCTATTTGGGGGCAGCTGACATCTGGGGCAAGAAAAACTGAAGAAAATGGCATCGGCTGCCTCTTTTATACCCCTGTCGCACTGACGTCAGGGAAGAAGCTACAGCAACCAACGCCAGACCGAGACTTTGGAACTCGGGCCGACTGCGGGACCGCCTGATGGCAGATAACCCAAGTGTGATGACTGCAGCAGTGTAACATGATGAACATTTTGTAAACACTTGGAAACCCATGTCCAGACAGACACAATAAAATCTTTCAGCTTCAATACCTCTGAATTTTAAAAATGCCCAATGGATTAATAGCATACTACTCTACTTTGAAAATATTTTAAGTCCAAGACAAGAAAAAAAAAAAGTCAGTAAGTCTAGCTTTAGAAGGGATTTTCCAATCAAAAAAAGTAAAAAGAGGAAGGGACAACAAAAAGGGTATTTAGCTGTCCTTAGCGAAATTTGCAGAGTCCTTCTATAGAAGTGACGCAACATGACTCGCACAGTATCTTGCTTCAAAGACTGGTAGCAAAAGTTCAAAGAAATTTTGCACATGGATTAATTTTAAGTACCAGCACATAGCCTTCATTTGTAGATCTTAGACAAGGCATACAGCAAGCGAAGGTGGTGCTCTTTTTTGTAGACTGTCGAAAAGTGTACTATCGTTGGCAGGATACATCCTACCGATTAGAGTTACTGCAACAATGATCTAATAATCATCATCAGCAATGCCCAACTTGCAACTATGGACAAGGCTGTCTCTGTTGAGCGCAACTTTTACAGAGATGCAAGATGCTATCCTGCCAATTTCAAATAATGCTTTTATTATTAACACAGCACTGACTGGATGCAACATTTTCTGGCTTATTTCGAAATGACAGTACATAATCTAATACAATGTTACATGAGCTCATCATCAAGCATTCTGGAACACGTCTATTAAGTCAGGAAAAAGGAAAAATGACCGAGTGTTGTTTGCACATCAACCTAACAGAAAAAAAAGTTATGTACTCACCATAACGTTCCAGCTGTGTTGTCCAGTTTCATTCTTCCTCAAAAGTTGGGTTCGGATTCAATCCTCTGTTCCAACTCAACCGTTATTAGAGCTTGTGGCCATCAAAAAGCTCTTGAGCTCCTACTTATCCATAATGCATCAACCTCTAGCATATCCCAGATCTTGTCTGCTGGATGACAAAGAAAAACATCATGTACCTACCGTAATGTTCCCTCGGAGTTGTTCCATTTCATTTGTTTTCAACCTATGGGACTTCGATCCAACACTGCCGTATACACCAGCACAGCCAAAATCTGAGCTCCTCCCCTACTCATAATGCCCCGCTCTCCATTGTCCCCTCAGATCAAGTCTGCTACAGGACAACACCACCCAACCCACAGCAGAGCACCTTAACCCCTAAACACACACACACACCAGACACAAACTCAGGACGAAGAAGAAAAGCCTGTGCCTGTATCTATCAGGTCCACAACACAAGCCCAAAGGCAGGGGGAAGGGGAAAGAGATGGTTGAAGACAAATGAAAAGCAACAACTCAGGTGGAACGTTATGGTAAGTACATAACTTATTTAGCTGAAGTTATTCTTTTCATTTGGTCTTCAACCTATGGGACAGAGACCCTAGCTACAATAGCCTAGGGATATAACCTCATGGAAGGATATTCCGGAGCATGGCAGAGCCAAAGGAAACCCTGCTTCTGGAGAGAATGTCCAATTTGTAAATGGAAATAAAAGTATGCAAAGAGGACAAAGTGGCAGCCCAGCAAATGTCATCAATAGGAACCCTGGACCAAAAAGCTGCAGAAGTAGACACTGACCTAATGGAGTGCACCCAGACAGGGCCAGGTAAAGGCATACCTTTAGCGAGATAAGCCGTAGAGATGCAAATGGAAATCCAATGAGCAAAGTTGACCTCAGAAATGGGCTTCCCCAAATGAGGCTTGGAAAAAGAAAAAGTTGATCAGACTGTCAGAAATTTGTGGTTCTGTCCAAAATAAAAGTGCAACTACTTGTGGGCATCAAGCAAATGCAATCTGTATTCCCTTTGTTCTGATAATTTGGAAAGAAAATGGGCAATGACCTGGTTAATGTTGGCTTCGGACGCCATCATCGGTATGAAAGAGTGGTTAGTACAAAGAGTAACTCTGTCCTTATGGAAGCCAAGATAAAGAGAGTTAATTGACGATGCTTGCAATTCAGGTACCCGCTTGGCAGAAGTGATGGCCACCAAGAAGGCAGTCTTCAAAGGTAGAAACTGCAAATCCAAAGTGGCAGCTGGTTCGAAAGGAGGAGAAACCAGGGCCTGCAAACCCAAAGTAAGGAGCCAAGGAGGCGTGAGATCCTTGACAGGTGGCCTAAGGAGGAAGGTACCTTTCAAAAAGGCCTTGCAGAGCTTAGAAGAAGCCAGATATGCAGAATCCTCACCCACATGGAAATTTGATACGGCTGCCAACTGAACTTTAACTGTAGAAAAAACTAGCTCCATTATAGAAGACACGAGCTAAAAACTCCAAAATGGCAGGAACAGGAGCTGTAAAAGGATCCAACTTATACTGTGACGCCCAGATGAAAAAATGTAACCATTTGCTGGAATAAATTTTCTAGTAAAGGCCTTAGGAGACCTAACCCAAATTTTTAACTGGAAGGAGAGAGCCTGGGAGCTCTCGCCATCAAAGGAACTGTAACAGCCACGCAGCAAGCTTCAGGCTGAATAAGTCCGGGTGTACAATCCCAGACAGGTGTAAGAGGAGATCCAGAACCGGGCGGACACACCAGGTGAGCCCAAAGAGTGGCAAACCAAACTTGGCAAGGCCAGAAGGGGGCAATGAGGACAACTTTGCTCTTCAACCGCTGAACTTTCTGAAGAAACTTGGGGATCACAGGAAGAGGTGGGCAAGCATAAAGTAGACCACAGAGCCAAGCATGGACCAGAGCGTCCCTGGAGGGGGGATCAGGGCAAAAAACTCACTGCATTTGGCATTGGAAGGAGGCGCGAAAATATCACAGCAAGGATGACCCCATTTCCGAAAGATCGTATGCGCCACTGAAGGATTCAGAGACCACTCATAAGGCATAAGAATGGTTCTGCTGAGCCTGTCTGCTAGAATGTCGAACTTCCCCGAATGTGCATTGCCATCAGAAAATGGTTGGAAGAGATCTCCATCTCCCACAATCTCATGGCTGTGAGGCATAGGGCATAAGATCTGGTCCCCACCTGTTTGTTGATAGAGACAATGGACATGTCCATCTGGATAGCAATTGCACCGGTGGGAAGAAAAGCTTGAAGGACTTGCAACGCCAAAAGCACTGCTCTCATCTCCAGGACATGATATGCAGATTGGTTTCCAAGGGGAACCACGTGCCTTGGACTGTCCGTCCCACACAATGCCCACCCAAACCTGAGCTGGGAGGCGTCCGTGGTCACCATGATAGAGGGAAGGAAGAACATATGACGGCAAGCCCAAGAGGAGGTCCAAGGACTGGAGCCACCACTGAAGACAAGACAAACCCAGGACAGCTAAACCAGGTAAGAAAGAGGAAGGACAAATAAGGACCATTGCACCGCCAAAGTCCACTGCAGGGCCATCAAGTGTAGGTGTGCAGTTGCAGGAGTTATTGTGGCTGCCATTGACCCCAACTCCTGAAGAACCATACCCGCTGGGGGGGCAAGGAGTTTTATAGTATTAACCTCATGCTGCTGGAGTGAAGGTATCCTGGCTACTGGCAGGAACACCCTGTTCTGTAGTGTCTAACCAGACGCCTACAATATCAATCACGTGAAGTGGCTCCAAGGTCGATTCGGCCAGACTGATCGATATTCCCAGTGAAGATGCTAGGAGGAAGAGGTAATCATTGGCTTAAAGACGATGACGCCTGGTGGGAGCAGAGAGGAGCCAATCATCCAGGTTAAGAAACTCATGGAATCACTGCTGTCTCAAGTAAGCAGTCACTACTGCCATCACTTTAGTAATCACTCAGGGGTCTGTGGTGAGTCCAAACATAATACTCTGAATTGGAAGTGATCAGCTCCCAGCCAGAAGCGAAGAAACCTTCTGGAGCGCCTGTTAATGTTTATGTGATATGTGTCCTGAAGGTCTACAGAGCACATTTAGTCATTTCTCTGCAGAAAGGGCAAAATGGACTGCAATGTGACTATATGAAACTTCATTTTGCCAACAAACAGGTTCAGGGTAGTGAGGTCCAGAATGGTTCTGAAGTCCTCTGTTTTTCTAGGCACCAAAAATAATTTGGAATTAATGCCTGATCTGGACTGGTCAGGGGGACGGAGTGGATGACTATTTGAGCAGACTGGAGATATCTATGACTGCTGTCTCCCACTGACCAGGTGGAACACCCGTAAAGTTTCTCTTTGGAGGGGGGGTGGGGTGGTGGTGGTGAAGAAACGAGATGGAATAATTTCTGGATATAATTTGAAGCATCCAACGATCATTTGTGATGGACTCCCAGGCAGCTGGGTACAGAGAGAGGCATCCCCGAACTGCCTGCAGAGTACAGCAGTCAGGCAATCCCTCAGGATTTCTAAAAGTACCTCTCAGAGAATAAATCTCAAGACCAGTGGTTCCTTGGACCCCTCTACCATGTGGACGGTGTCTGACATTTTCCCCTCTGCCCCAGCGGAAAGGTTCACCCTGAACGTCCTGCGAAGAGGTCCCAGACTTTCAAAACCACAACTGCTTACCCCCAAAGCTGGTTCCTTTATGGGATAGAGAAGCAGATCTTCCGGCAGACAAGGTCTTTCAGTCTTTCTCGCTCTGAGTAGGAGTAGATCCAAACAAGGTGGACACATCATAGGTGGGTGTCAGTGAAGGACACCATGACAGGTTCCGAAAAAGTACAAAGTCTGAGCCAGGTGCGTTACCTAATGGCAACGCCTGACCTGGCCACCCTCAAGGTAGCCCCAAGTAGCATGAGAAAGTAACTGCATGGACATGCTCAAGATGGCTCTCAAGGTGGCCAGTCAAGGGGAGAAAATCTTCACCTTCGACATGGACCGTGGGTCAAACACAGAGTTCCTTAACCAGATCTCTCTGCAGTCTGATGTGTGCACCAAATAGGTGCACGCAGAGCAAAGCTAACTGAAGTGTAAACTTGCTTCCCAAAGCAGTCCATCATTCTAGACTCCCTGTCTGGAGGATGGACCGAGGAGCTTTCCTGAGCCAGCTCCTTCTTGGTGGCCACGGTGACCATCATGGCATCAATTGGGGAACCCTTTGACCAATGACACCTGTCTTGGTGGAGCAATGGGCACCTTGTCCAGGTGTTGAGGATAGGCTCAACCATGTCCAGTTCCTTCCATGCCCTGCAGGAATTGAGATCAATGGGTACACGGGGGGGGGGGGGGCATCCAAGATGTAAACAGCCCTGTGCCAAATCATGGCCTCATCAAGGTTGGGTTTTTGAGAAGACCATCCACCTCTATGACATAGGATCTCCACATCATCTCCAAATAATTCATCATTAGGAGGTGATTTAGGGAACCCCCCCTTCTCATCCAAGTCCTATCTTCCGTAAGAGGGGGGGGGGATCTAAGTGCCTCCTCTTGCACACATGCTTCCAAGGCGCCTCCTCAGGGGGATAATCCTGAGAGGACTCAGAAGCTTCAAGGGGTTCCTGAAAAGGAACACCCTGGGGAAGGTCAGGCAACAGACTATCCCTAAGGAGGCAGGATAGATAATGCCAGCCCTGAAACAGAAGCAGCAGGGCCAAGCTCTGAGGAGGGAAGTGTTAAGATCCTCGAAGGAGTCAACAGGACCCATTACACCACCTCGAAGGCTGAAGGTGAGCAGATCCCCGAAGACAGTGCTGCCAGAGCCGAATCAGCGGCGTTGAAGCCTCCCAGTCAGTAGCCCCCCAGCACCAAAGGGTAGTAAGATGAGCTTCCCAGCACTAAAGCCCCGAGGGGAAAAGACAGCTCTGAAAGCCTCCCAGCCAGTGCCAAACTCTCACAGCCAAAGAAAAAAAAGAAGTTATGTACTTACCATAACGTTCCATGTGAGTTGTTTATCTGGCCTTTATTCTCACTGATGGGTTCGGAGACGATAGTAAAGCTCAAGGTTTGCCAGTAGCTCGAGACCAAGCCCCTTATCCCACAATGCACTGCTGGAATTACCTTGGATCTTGTTTGCTACGAGTAACAGTATATATATATATATATATATATATATATATATATATATATATATATATATATATATATATGTACACACACTCCCTTTTCTCTATTTCTACCAAGAACACTTCCAGAAGGGGAAGAAATACTGAATAACCAGGATGGTACTAGCCTCTAAGTAAACAGCCAGGATGGGGAAGGAGGGACGGATGTGAGAATAAAGGCGAGATAAACTCACATGGAACGTTATGGTAAGTACATAACTTCTTTGTGTGAAGTTGTTAAATCTCGCCGTTTATTCTCACTGATCGGTAGCGTCCCTAGCACCCTACATCTTGGGTGGCTTATGGAAGTATGTTCTTCAGTACCGTGGAACCAAAGGAAGACCTGTCCCTGAAGCCTTATCTACTTTGTAATGCGTGATAAAGGCATGAGGCTTAGACCAAGTGGCTGCAGCACAAATATTGTCAAGGGGCAATTTAGCTTGGAAAGTAGAAGATGTAGAGATGGCTCTGGTAGAATGAGCCTTAGGTTTGAGTGTTAATGGCATGCTCGCATTCTCATAAACAAACTATACACAATCTGATAACCATTTAGATAAGGTTGTTTTAGCCACTAGATAGGTTCATAGGTTGGTAGTGAGCTATATGCCCAAAGGCATATATTAGCCCAGCAACATTGTGCGGTATTCACCGCCCCTTTAGTAGTTCCCTAGACCCTTGTACTAGCAGCTAGTACCCTTGACCCCTATCTAGTAGTGCGGTTTGTGTGATGCCCGGTGTGAACTTTCTGTTACCCATCCACTCATCAAGGTTCCTCTTGAAGAGTGATAGTGAGGGGCTCTGTCTTATGTAGATCGGCAACATGTTACATAGTAAGGGAAGTCTCTGCGAAGGGAATCTATCCCTCCAGCATGTTCTATTCATTGTTGTGTTGAGGTTTATATCCCTAGAGCGTGTAGCTCGAGTAGATTTGGTTTTGCTAAGATGGAGCATGTTCAACAATTCTGGGTTGGACATGGCTCTGTGCGTTAGACAGAGATCGCCTCTGAGAAAGCTGTATGCAACAGAGAACAGTCTTCGCTTTTTCAATCATGCTGCATAGGGCAACTGTTTGAGGCCAGTAATTCTCTTGGTTAGGTACCTCTGTGGTCTCTCCAGCTGCTGGAGGTGTCTAGCCAGGTACATTCCAATTGGTGCATTGTACTCAATAATGGGTCTGATGAGGGGAAGAGTAGAGGGGGCACCATTACATCCTTAGATCTTGATGCGAACGCTTTCATGATCAGATGGGTCACACAGAAGGATTTTCTAACCACTTTGACAACATGGTTATCAAAGGAAAGCTGGCTATCTATTTGGGTCCCTAGATCCCTTATTTCTTCTTCAGATTTCAGGGGATTACCTCCTATGTTGTAGTTTGCGGGTACTCTTTTTTCCAAAGGGGATTACTATGCATTTTTTTGCATTTAGCTTGAGACCATGGCTTTGAAACCATGCATCAGTCTCATTCAGGCCCTTCTGGAGGATCTCCATGCCGGCCGGAGACTCTATTATAGCACCCAGTTTGCAGGATTGCCTTTTCTGGCTTCTGAGAAGGATACAAAAAGTTGATCTAATTTTCTAATATCCTTAGTTGTCGAGATAAAATCTGAGCTGTCTGTGAACATCAAGTTTGTGCAGCATGTATTCCAATTTGCTAGAGTGGTTGGGAAAAAAGACTGGCAGCTCAATGACCTGATTGATATTCGATTCAGAACAGACTTTAGGTAAAAATGAGGGGTTTGTTCTGAGAGATACTCTATCAGCATGGAAAATCATGTAAGGTGGTCTGATAGACAATGCTTGAAGTTCTGACACTCTGCGGGCAGAAGTAATGGCCACAAGAAAAATAGTTTTCCAGGATAAATATTTGAGATCACAAGAAGATGCTGGTTCAAAAGGGGGAAGAATAATTTGAGACAGCATAAAGTTTAAATTCCAGGGAGAATAGGGAATTTTGATAGGAAAGGAGGTCTCATGTGAATAACGCCTTTAAGAAAAGTCTTAGATAATTTATGGCCCATAACATTTGAGCCACCAAACCAAAGGTGAAAAATTGAGATGGCAGCTAACTGGACTCGAACTGTAGCAGCTGCTGCCCCTTCCTTAAAAATCTTTGTCAAGAATTCTAAAATAGAAGATAGCGGAGCTCGGAAAGGGTCAATTTTCTGCATGTTGGTCCAAATTGAGAACCTTTTCCATTTACTGCCATATAATTTCCTCGTAGATGGCTTGTGAGAAGATGAGAATCTGTCTTGTATCATCTGAAAATGAATGAAGCCTGGCGATTAGGGGAAGTTGATTAGCCAAGCAGTCAGTTTCAGGGACTGCAGTGAAGGATGGAGGTCCCTTGACGGGTGCGTCAGAAGGTCCGGAACTGGGTCCAGGATCCATGGATCTTCCAACAGATGATGGTGGAGAAATGGGAACCAAATCTGTTGAGGCCAGTAGGGAGCTATGAGAATAACAGTCCTTCCCAGCGATTTTGCTTTCTGTAAAAATCTGGGCATCAATGGGAAGGGTGGAAATGCATAAAGGAGACCCGGGGGCCAATCGTGTAAAAGTGCATCCCTTGGGAGATGACCAGGAGGTGGTATTAGGGTAAAGTAGCTTCTGCATTTCGAACTGATGTGACTGGCAAAGAGGTCGCAGCAAGGCTGGCCTCATTTGCGGAAAATCAACTCCGTAACCCGTTGTTTGAGAGACCCCTTGTGAGGGAGCAATATCGCCCTGCTTAGCTTGTCTGCTATCATGTTGGATTTCCCCGGGATGTGCATTAACAGAAAATGTTGGGATGACACAGCCCATTGCCAGACCCTGAAGGCTTCTCACCAAAGAGGATAAGACTTGGTTCCGCCTTGCTTGTTCAAGTACCAGACTACTGACATGTTGTCCGTCTGAACTGCAATAGTTCCTAGAGAGAGTCCTGAAAGTACTGCAACGCCAGAAGTACCGCTCACAACTCTAGAACACTGATGTGCAAATGTGATTCTTGATCTGCCCATGTGCCTTGGGCAGTCTTTCCATGAAAATGCCCCCCCACACACACTATCAGGGAAGCGTCCGTGGTCACAGTGGCTACTGGGGGGGGGGGGGGGACAAAGGGTCTTCCAATCGTGACATGAAGAGACGTCAACCACCACCGAAGGTCTCTCTTGCAAGAATCCGTGATGAGAATCATGTGGTGCATCGGTAGTTTCTGGTGCGACCACTGAGCAAAGAAGAGCCATTGAAGAATTTGCATATGCATCCTTGCGAGTGCTATAGCCAAGATTGCTGCCGCCATCAAACCTAGCACCTTCATTACCTCTGCTGCTGTAGCTTTGTTCTTTGACATCAGTGAGCTGACATGTTGGCGAAGAAGTGAGACTCTTTCGACAGCAAGACGTAGAGTGGTAGTTGAGGTATCTTAACTCTGCTCCTATAAAAACGGTATGCTGCGATGGCGATAAGGCAGACTTTTCGAAGTTGATTGTAATGCCTAATTGATGGCAGAGTGTCAGAGTGTATTGTGTTGCCCGAGTCAATTGATGCCTGTTGGTAGCAGTGAGGAGCCAATCGTCTAGGTATGGAAACACCTGGAATCCTACACGTCTCAGGGGAGTTGTGACCACTGCCATGAATTTGGTGAACACTCTGGGGGCTGTAGTGAGACCTAAGGGCAGGGCTCGAAACTGGTAATGATTAGCTCCCAGCCGGAAACGCAGAGGATCTCTGGAGCATCTGTTCATCTTTATGTGATAGTACATGTCCTTGAGATCTATGGGGCACATCCAATCGCCTTTCCCTAGGAAGGGAAGAATGGACTGAAGCGTGACCATTCGGAACTTCTCTTTCTTTACGAACTGGTTGAGTCTGCTGAGGTCCAAGATAGGTCTCCAGTCCCCTGATTTCTTTGGTACCAAAAAGAATCTTGAGTAAGTTCCGAATCCAACTTGGTCTGCTGGGACTGGTTGCATGACACTTTTTCTAGCAATCTGTGGACCTCTACGATTGCTTGTTCCCTGAGATTGGATGGAACATCTGGGATTCTGTTTACAGGAATGGGAGGGGAAGAGAACAGTACGAAATATCCTCTGGAAATAAAGCTTTGTACCCATGTATCTGATGTTATGTTTAGCCAGGCTTCTGGGTACAAAGACAAGTGACCCCCGACTGCCTCCAGAGCCGCACAGTCGGGCCCCCTTCCAGGGGTGCTGGTAGGGTTGACCGGAGAACTGACCCCCGTCACCCTGTTACTGCGGACCCCCTCTGCCGCGGGGGCGTCGTCTTCCATTATAACCCCCTCCTCTGCATCTAGAGGGGGTTTCTCCACGTGTGTCCTGAAAGCCTCCCTGTGCTTTTCGGAACCACATTTTCCCCTCCCTTAGGGCCCTTGGGGTAGGGCCGAGTAGGGGTAGAAAAACGAACTCCAATGGCAGATAATGTCTTGCCTTCCTGCTCACACCTGGTTAAAGTTTCCTTTACTCTGGGCCCAAACAGTGATGAGCCATCGAATGTTGATAAAGGAAGACTTAAAGGGTTCTGCAAAGGAACAGAGACGCATCCAGGCTTGCCTTCGAAGAGCAATGCCTGAACTAGCGGCGCTACTCGAACCATCAGCTGTGTAGGCTATGAGATGCATGGACGAGTTTACTACTGAGTTTAGAGCAGCGAGCTGGGCATTGACTTTGTCAGCCACCCCTGCAGCTACCGTGCCCTGGACAGCATCTCCTAGCTCTTTCAGGAGATCTTTTTGTAGTCTCGTAAAGTGGGTTAAGTAGCTCAGTGATTGCAGAGAAAAAGTCGCTGAATTAAACATGCGTTTCTCATATCTATCCATGACCCTGGAATCTCTGTTAGGAGGATGGATAGATGTGGATGTCTCAGACACTTCCTTTTTGGTGGCTGCAGCTACCACCATGGCATCAACAGGCAGTCCCTTTGTCAAAAATGGCTTGTCCACTGGGGCAGACATGAATTTATTGGGCTTATGAGGAACAGGTTGCATGGCCTCAGGTGACTCCCACGCCTTACGAGAGATCAGCTCCATGAGCTCGTTGTAAGGCGGAGACACCCAAGAAGTGGAAGGGTGAGATGCAAAAGCCCTCAGGAGCACAGACTCATCCTCAGTAGGGGTCTTGGACTGCCAAATGCCCCTGACTAAGGATCTCTAGTATCTCTGCAAAGGAGATATTCTAAGAAGGGGATCGAGGGGACCCTTCTAACTCATCCAAGTCCGTGTCAGATGTCAAAGACTCCTGTGGGAAGTCTAAGTGCCTCCTCTTGCACAGTCTCTTCCTGGACACCTCCTCAGCGGGGGGATCTTGGGAGGTCTCAGAAGAGCAGGGGACGCCCTGTGGGGGGTACTTGAGGCTCGGGGTCTGTACGCTTAGGGGGAACGGTAAATGAAGAAGCAGACACAGGAGCTTGAGGGGAGAGGGAAGGCTGAATTGATGCTGATGTTGTCTTTGGAGACAAAACTCTCCTCATAGCGTCAAAGGCACCATGGCTCAGACGAGGAGTGGACGGACCAGAGTACCGTCCGATTCTCCCGCACCAAAAGCCTGGGCTCTGAGCCTGAGGTAGAAACTGAGCTTATCCAAGCCGAAGCCCCGAGAGGAAGAGTCGGCACCGACAAATCGGTTCGACTATCTTCCCCAGACCCGATGGGAGAGCAACGGCTCCTCAGTCCTCGGTCAGTGTAGAGGACAACCGAGTAGATGGAGCAGATAACACCGGTGCGGGTATCGGCTCCAAGGGTTCGACAATCATCAGTTGAGTTTCCTTTGGATTCGAGAGTCCAAAACGGCTCGGAGGAGTAGACAAATCCGGTTCCATGGTCTTCAGCACAGACGAGCTGGTCGGGACCGACAACAATTTAGCAAGTCCTGGTGCCTGTAAAAGCTTTTGCACTAGCCGATCCATGTCCAAATCTGAAAGACTGACTGAGGACTTAGATGAATGCACCAAAGGTGCTGACTGGAGCAGAGGAGAAGGAACTTCTGAGACCGGCTCCAATAATGAGAGCTGGCTCCGAATCAAAAGTACACTCAGTTCCGAGGTCTATGGAACTGATGACCCTCCCTCTGAAGTTTTTGCCTTTTTTGCCACTTTAGGTTCTGTAGATTTTGTGGATTTTGAGGATTTGGAGGACGTGCTAGTACCCTCATAGCTACTCAACACCTCAGAAAAAGAATGCTGTAGTAATCCCCTGTCTATAAGCTTCTTCCTTCTCTCCAAGATGACTCCTGAAGAAAAGGAAAATCAAATGCTGCAAGTGTCTTGGAGGTGTTTAGTCCCCAGACATTAGAGACATTGAATGTGTCTGTAAGTGACGGACATTTTCTGCCCACAATCTGGGCATTTTTTGAATCCCGATTTAGGATGGGATTTTTCCTCGTCATCCGACATAGTTAAGTAAAACAAACAAGTATACTGCAAAAAGTAAAACAGTAAAGTCCTTACTAAACTTATAAGACCCACAAAACAACTAAGCCCAATCCGGGCACTATCTATAACATATAACTATAGATTACAGATATAGGGCTAAAGAGGTCCACAGAGAAAAACCCTGACTATTAGAAAGATTAATTAGTCTTTGAGTGGGCTAAAGGCCCACAAAAACCAACTAAGCCAACAGGGCACTAACTATATAAAACTATAGATTGTATTATCTAATTATCAAACACTAACCCACAACTATCTTATGAAAAACAAAAAAGAAAAGTTTTTTTTTTTTTTATAAAACTTGCTTTTTTTTTTTTTTTTTTTTTTATCATACATGGTCCGAGCTAGCTGGATCACAGAGATCTCTCTTGCCGTGGCAAACTAAATCTGGGGTAATTCCAGCAGTACATTGTGGGATAAGGGGCTTGGTCTCGAGCTACTGGCAAACCTTGAGCTTTGCTATTGGCCATGTCGGAGCAGAGGATTGGCTCTGAACCCATCAGTGAGAATAAACGTCAAGATTTAACAACTTCACATGGTAAGGTTCGACATCGGAGCCAAACCACTCAAGGAAAAGTAAAGTTGTGTACACTTACCATAAATGTAGATGTTAGAGTGTATTATTCACTGTTGCAGTCAGCACATTTGGGGTAATCTGCTGGCAGGCTGCCCTCAGTCGGCCTGAATATCTAAGTCTTGGGTCCTGCATTAGTTGCTGTCTCCTCTTCCATGACGTCAGGTTGTCAGGGGTATAAAACATGCAGCAGACGCCATTTTCTTTAGTTTTTCTTGCCCCAGATGTCAGGTGCCCCCCCCCCCCCCCAAAAAAAATAATATATATCTATAGATATATATCTATAGATATATATATATATAGATATATATCAATAGATCTATATATATATATTTATATATATATATATATATTTATATTTATTTTTATATATATATATATATATATATATATATATAAAATACAGTTTTGTACCTACCATAAATGTAGATGCTCGAGTGTATATACTGGTGCAGTCATCACACTTGGGTTATCCTGCCGTCAGGCGGTCCCGCAGTCGGCCGAATCCCAAAGTCTTGGTCCGGCGTCAGTTGTCATCGCTACTTCCCTGACGTCACTGCGACAGGGGGATAAAAGTGGCAGCCAACACAATTTTCTTCAGTTTTTTTTGCCCCAGATGTCAGGTGCCCCCAACTAGGAAGGCAATACAAATAACTATGCAAAAATACCTTAGTAGATAAACTATAGTACTAACTACTAGCAACAACACCATATAGACATGCATCCAATAGATTGATGTACATGGAGTTATAACTAACACCCTGGTATGTAGAGGGGAGGGTAACCTGGACTGCAACAGTATATACACTCGAACATCTACATTTATGGTAGGTACTAAACTGCATTATGTTTGTGTTATAATGCTGCAGTCATCACACTTGGGTTGAATCCCAAAGCTATGGATGGGTGGCTGGTACTAAACTGGGTTAGGTGAAGCTAGGATGCCCTGCAGAACTGCAGTGGCAAAACCAGCTCTGGTTTTTGAGTATAATGGAAGGTGGTAGTGCTTGGTAAAGGTGTGCACTGAACTCCAAGTAGCTGCCTCCAGAATGTCCTTGGTTGGAATCCCCCTGAGAAAGGCTGCTGAGGTTGCTGTAGCCCTGGTAGAATGGGACCTAATATTAACAGGCACTGCTTTCCCATGGTGCGAGTAGCAAAAGCAGATACAATGTGCTATCCATTTGGAGATGGTCTGTTTTGAAATAGCCTTTCCTTGTGAACCTGCAGCACAGGATACAAAGAGTTGGTCAGTTTTTCTGAAGGTCTTTGTCTTATCCAAATAGTAACGTAGCTGTCTGTGGATGTCCAAAGAGTGAAGGAGTCTTTCTCCTTTATTCTGGGGGTTTGGATAAAAGGTGGGTAAATGAATGGTCTGATTCAAAGCCACACTGGATACTACCTTTGGCATAAAGGTAGGGTTAAGTTCGTAAAGAGACTCTGTCCTGATGGAAAATGATGAAAGGTTCCACTGCCTTAAGTGCCTGTAGTTCTGAGGCCCTGCGTGCTGAGGTGATAGCCAGCAACAGAGCTGTTTTCCATGACAAGTATTGTAGTTCTGCTGAGAAGGCTGGGTCGAAAGCAGGCAGTGTTAATTTTTCTAAAACAAAGTTGAGGTCCCAAGCTGGCGTTGGGGGTTTTCTGGGGAGTCTTATATTCTTAGCCCCTCTGAGAAACTGCCTTAGTAAAGGGTGTGAGAATATGGGAGGATCCGAATTATATTGAGCTGAAATGGCTGAAGTATGGATCTTAATGGATGAGAAAGAAAGGCCTTTGTGTAGCATCTCAGTTAAGTATTGCAGTATTTGAGGAATGTTTGGTATCCAAGGATTTTGGCCTTTAGCCTGGTTCCATGCACAAAATCTTTTCCATTTGTTTGAGTAAGTTTTTCTGGTGCTGGGCCTCCTGGCCTCCAAAATGACATTCAGGACGTCCTTTGAGAGAAGTGTTGATTGATAACTCAAGGTATTCTCCATGCAACTAAATTTAAAGTCCTGAGCTAACTGTGAAGGATCTGAGAGTTTTGCTGAGTCAACAGAAGTGGGAATTGAGGTAAGATCCATGGAGGGCTGTGGGTCAAGGTCCTTAGTAATGGGTACCAGTGCTGACGTGGCCAGTCCGGAGCAATGAGGATCATTTGTGGTCTCTCTGATCTGACTTAAAGTAATACCTTGGTCAAGAGAGGTAGTGGTGGGAAGGCATAGACTGTCAATGCTGTCCAACTGAATGATAGGGCGTCCACTTTCCAGGCTAGGGAATGATAAGTCCTTGTGCAAAATTTCTGTAGTTGGCAATTGTTGGGGAAGGCAAATAGATCTATGTCTGGGCATCCCCACTTTTGAGTTATCATTGAAAATACTTGTGGGTGTAGTCTCCACTCGTGAGGATCTGCCAAATTTCTGCTTAATTCGTCTGCCAATATGTTTTCCTTTCCTGGCAGGAATTGTGCTTGCAGTTGTACTTGGTAAGTCAATGCTGTGTTCCACAAGGTCATTGCCTGTCTGCATAAGGGGTAGGAGTGTGTTCCTCCCTGTTTATGTACCACATAACTGTGGTGTTGTCTGTCCTTAGTAGTTGTCCTGGACGCAAGAGGTCCTTGAAGGCTGTCAGTGCATTTTGCACAGCTAGCATCTCCTTTTGGTTGATGTGTAGATGCATTTGTTTTGCAGACCATTTGCCCTGTATGCACTGTCCTGCCATGTGTGCTCCCCCAGGCATAGTCTGAAGAATCTGTTGTCATAGTTTGGTTTGCTGGAGGTAAGACAAAAGGAAGACCCTTGTTTATTTGACATGCTTGAGCCCACCATAGGAACTCTTTTTGAAGGCAGGGAATGAGAGGTATACTTGTTTCGAGGCTGTGCCTGTGTTGAGTCCATACACTTTTCAGGTACCATTGCAATTTCCTTATATGCAGCTTTGCATGTGGAATTACTTGAATGCAGGATGCCATGAACCCCAATGCCTGCAGGATTTTCCTTGCAGTGAGCTGGGTAAAAGTTGCCATCTTTTTGAAGTATTGAGTCAGTTGTCTTTGTCTGGCGTGAGATAAGCCATCTGGGCCGTTGTATTTAAGCTGGCACCCAGGAATATTATGTCTTGTGAGGGTATTAGCTTTGACTTCTTTTTGTTTACTGTGTACCCTAGGCAACTTAGCAGCTTTGTTACAAATTCCAGGTGCTGTAATAGAATGGCCTTGCTGTCTGCTTGGATCAGGCAGTCGTCCAGATATGGATAAATTTGTACTCCTCGTTGTCTGCAGTATGCAATTACTGATGCCAGGCATTTCGTAAATACTCTGGGCGCAGTAGATAAGCCAAAGTGCAATGGAGAGAATTGATAATGCGTTGTACCTGCCAAAAATCTGAGGTATCTTCTGCAATCTTGTCTGATAGGGACATGCAGGTATGCCTCTTTGAGGTCCAACGTTACCAGGAAAGACTCCTTGCCCAGCATGGGAAGAAGCTGCTGTAGTGTGAGCATTTTGAATTTGGGTACCTCCAGGTATGTGTTTAGAATTGAGAGGTCTAAAATGGGTCTCCAGTCTTTCTCCTTTCTTGGTACTAGAAATAGTCTTGAGTAAAAACCTTGACCTTGCTCCTTTGTAGGTACCTTTTGAATTGCTTTCATATCCATGAGAGCTGAAATTTGCGTTTGTGCCTCTGCCCATTGGTTTGGAGGCAGATTTGGCATGTCTCTCATCCGTGGTAAAGTGTGAAAATGAAATCTATAGCCTCGGGTAATGATATCCAGAACCCATTTGTCCTTTGTTATGATGCGCCAATTTTGTGGAAATAGAGTCAGTTTTTCTCCCAAAGGTGCTGCCAGGGCAATTTTGCTTGGCAGGCTTAGAGGAAAGTCATTGTGTTTGTTTCCCGAAGGGTTGAGATCTTTCGTCTCCACCTCTTTGAGTTGTTGTATGCCATTGTCTAGGCCTGAAAGAACCTTGTGGTTGGCCTCTGCCCCTTGGGCGTCTGTACCTACCCCTTTGGGGTCTGTGTGATGCAGGAAAGGACCAGTTTTATTATATCCAGTTTCTGCTAAAACAAGGAGGTTGCACCTGTAAAAAATCTTTAACTGTCTGCATAGATTTTGCCTTTTCTTCCATTTTCTTTAAAACTTCCTCTGCTTTGACACCAAATAACACATCTTTCTGCAATGGAGCATCCAATAACTTTGCTTTGACATGTTCTGGTAAGGCTTGCTCTTTTAGCCAAGCATGTCTACGTATTACAGATCCTGTGACAGCTGCTCTACATGAGGCTTCCAATGAATCAAAACCACACTGTAAGGTATGCTTTCCCACCTGTTCTGCTGCATGCAGCAAATCCTGCATGTCTGAAATCAGGTTGATCTGTCTGAGGGATCATTTTCTGCTTTAACTGTGTAATCAAGTACTGCTGGTATTTTAGCATGTGGAATTGGCAGTTTAAGACCCTCATGGCCAAAGTGGCAGACGTATACACTTTCTTCCCCCATCTTTCTAATGCTCTGGAATCTCTTTCAGAAGGTAGTGGATTCTTAGCAGTAGAGGCCTTAACCCCCTTTGGGACCCTGGGAAATGGTTTTGGGGTCTGCAACAGGGCTTTTATATAGAAACTTATGAGAATCAGGAACTCGGTAGTATCTGCCTGGTTTAGCTGGTGCAGGAGATAAGGAATCTGGGTTTAGACTAGATTCGGTGTAAACATCATCCAAAATGTCTAAATCTGGAGGAATTGCAAGGGGTCTATGCTGTGGAAGAAGAAGAAACTCACTGAGTCTTTTCTTAGAGTCAGAGTAATCTTGGCCTTCCCAGTGGAAGTGTTCACTCATGGTGTGTAAAGTTTCCCCAAAAGAGTAGTCTTCGGGGGGGGGGGGGAGGACAGAGGGAATGGACTCTTCAGCATATGAGTCTTCATAAGGAGGGAAGGAATAATCCTGGTCCTCAGAGTTAGCTGAGGAAATGGATGCTTGGTTAGAGGAAGGATAATCTTCCTCCAGTCTAGGCCTTTTGTCAGTAGGGGGTTGTGAACCCCTGATAAGGGTAATTAAATCCTCAGCCATCTTACGCATCTGTTTTTTAGGCATAGGGGCATGTGGGGGGGGGGTCTGTGGACCCGGTTTCCTAACTTTTAAGGGGGCTTTAAGTTTAGCATAAGACTTAATAGAGATAGTTGTCGGTTTGAAGACACCTTCAGAAACCGAAGGCCTGTCCAAATCTCCGGATCACCGTCCGGGTTGGCGTCCAAGGGGTGAGAGGGAACCAGCTCTTGAGGCCCAGCTGATTCGGTCTGGGAGGCAGTCAGAATTTCTAAATCAGCGGTAGTCAGGGGCTACGTAGGCGCCTCACTGAAAACCGGAGAACCGGCGGCAGGCCTTGCTGAGGCCTCAGTATCTGGTCTTGGCCTTGGTTGCCTATCCTTATCCTTGCGTTTTTTAATCATTGCTGATGTCGGTTGCTCCGACGACATGCTATAGTTAAATTTTCTGCCAAAATAATGTCGGGCGAAATCTGCCCGATGCTTGATTGTACGTTTGTTGAACCTAGCACAAAAACTGACAACCAGAGACGTCGTGGTCTGGGCCTAGGCAAGGAATACAATAAGAATGAAAATCCTTATGAGGTATTTGCTTCCCACAAGAAATGCAATTAATAACTTTGTCTGACATCGGTCTGAGGCAAGAAAAGTTTCCCCAACGGGGTACTTAGCTTTAGAGAAGACTTCGGGCTGAAATTCGATTCGAAAATCTCAGGAGCTAGCCGACCGGCACTTGCGAACTGCTTCTGCTTCGGGCACCGCGCGGCAATTAAGACTGAAGAAAATGGCGTCGGCTGCCTCTTTTATCCCCCTGTCGCACTGACGTCAGGGAAGAAGCGACAACCGACGCTGGACCAAGACTTTGGGATTCGGCAGACTGCGCGACCACCTGATGGCAGGATAACCCAAGTGTGATGACTGCAGCAGTATAACACGATGAACATCTATATCTATATATATATATATATATATATATATATATATATATATATATATATATATACACACATATATATATATATATATATACACACACACATATATATATATATATATATATATATATATAAATGCAATTGTAACCAACTTTACCTTCATCTAAAAGCAAATACACCACAAAGGCTGTAGAATATAGTGAAGGAAAGAGAAGTTCTAGAAAAAAGGGGGATGGCGGGTGGGTAACCCAGACTGCAACAGTGAATACACTCGAACATCTACATTTATGGTAAGTGTACACAACTGTACTATCTTCATGGTTCATTGTTGCAGTCATTACATTTGGATAGAATCCCGAAGCTATGGATGGGAGGCCGGAACTAAACAGCATTAGGAGCAGCTATAAGGCTCTGCAGAACTGCAGTGGCAAAGCCTGCCCTGGACTTAGAGAAGAGAGGCAAATGACAATGCTTTGTAAAAGTATGAAAAGAGCTCCAAGTAGCAGCTTCTAGAATGTCTGTTTGGCCCCCCTCTGAGAAAAGCTGCTGAGGTAGATGCAGCGCTGGTGGAATGTGACCAGATTCCCTTGGGAACCGGTTTACCATGATGCAAATAGCAGTAACTAATGCAGTGGCTTATCCACTTTGAAATAGTCTGCTTTGAAATAGCCTTCCCCTCTGATCCTGCAGCAAATGCCACCAGTAACTGCTCAGACTTTGAGAGATTTGGTCCTGTTTAAGTAGAATCTTAGTTGCCTGTGTATGTCCAAGGAATGCAGAATCCGCTCCCCTTTGTTCTGCGGATTTGGGTAAAAAGTTGGCAGGTGAAGTTTGGTTAAGAGCCACACTGGATATCACCTTAGGCATAAAGGAAGGATTGGTCCTGAGGGACACCCTGTCCGGGTAAAATGTAATAAAAGGCTCCACAGCCATGACGGCCTGTAGTTCTGAAACCCTTCTTGCTGAAGTGATTGCCAGAAGGAAAGCTGTTTTCCAAGATAAAAACTTTATATCCGCAGTAGCTGCTGGTTCAAATGGAGGCAGGGTGAGCTTTTCCAACACAAAATTGAGGTCCCATGCAGGAGTTGGTGATGATCTGGAAAGCCTTAAATGTTTGGCCCCTCTAAGACACTGTTTTAGCAGAGGACGAGAAAGGATGGGAGGATCTGTGTTGTAATGAGCCGAGATGGTAGAGGCATGGATTTTTATTGATGAAAAAGATAGGCCCTTGTCAAGCATCTCAGTCAAGTATTGTAAAATCTGAGGAATATTTGGCTTCTCTGTGTCCAACCCTTGTGCTTGGTTCCAAGCACAGAATCTCTTCCATTTATCGGCATAAGATTTTCTTGTACTAGGCCTTCTGGCTTCCAAAATGACATCCATCACTGATTTACTGAAAGGTGTTGTTTGAATAATTACATGATCATCCATGCTGCCAGATTCAGAGTTTGGAGCTGATTGTGCAGAATTTGATTGCTCTGCTGAGAAAGTAGATGAGATATTTGAGGCAAGTACCAAAGAGGGAGTTGAGACATATTCCTTAGAATTGGGTACCAGTGCTGGCGAGGCCAGTCCAGAGCAATTAGGATAATTTTTGTTTTTTCCTGTCTGACCTTTAGTAAGACCTTGGGAAGAAGAGGAAAGGCATAGACTGATAGGTTTTTCCAACTGAAGGATAGGGCATCCACTTTCCATGCTTGTCAGTGATAAGTCCTTGTGCAGAATTTGTCCAGTTGATAATTTTGGGGAGAGGCAAATAGATCCATGTTCGGACTCCCCTATTTCTCTGTTATGCTGAAGACTTGTGGATCCAGTTTCCACTCGGGAGGGTCCATAAGATTTCTGCTTAGGTCGTCTGCCAGAGTATTTTGTTTTCCTGGCGGGAATTGAGCTTGAAGATGTACTTGGTAAGTCAAGGGTGTGTCCCACAAAGCCATGGCTAGTCTGCAAAGGGGATAGGAATGTGTACCCCCCTGCTTGTTTATGTACCACATAACCGTGGTGTCCGTCTTTATCAGTAGTTGTCCTGGATGAATTAAGTCCTTGAAGGCTGTCAGGGCATTCTGAACAGCTAACATCTCTTTCTGGTTGATATGCAGATGCATTTGTTTTGGGCTCCATATGACCTGAATGCATCTCCCCGCCAGGTGAGCCCCCCAAACATAGTCTGATGCATCTGTAGTTAGGGTTTGGGTGGCAGGGGGTAGAGTGAAAGACCGTCCCATGTTCTGGTGACATGTCTCTGCCCACCAAAAAAAACTCCTGTTGTAGGCAGGAAATGAGAGGAATTATTGTTTCCAGATTGACAACGTTGACTCCTTAAACGTATTAGATATCACTGGAGTTTCCTCATATGCAGTCTTGCATATGGAATTAGTAGAATGCAGGATGCCATGAACCTCAAAGCCTGCAGAATTTGTCTTGCAGACAACTGGGTTTTTGTTGCCATCTGTTTGAAGTAAATAGTCAGTTGCCTTTGCTTGTCTGGCGTAAGGTAAGCCATCTGGGCAGATGTATTGAAGCTGGCACCCAGGAATGTAATCTTTTCAGAGGGTACCAGTTGTGATTTTTTTTTCGTTTGTGTACCCAAGGCATGTTAGAAGCCTTTTTACAAACTCCAGATGTTGAAGAAGAATGTCCTTGTTTTTTGCTTGAATGAGACAGTAATCCAAGTAAGGATAGATTTGTATGCTTCTTTGTCTGCAAAATGCAATTACTGGTGCCAGGAACTTAGTAAAGACCCTGGGTGCAGTAGATGAGCCAAAGGGCAGTGCAGAGAATTGGTAATACATAAAACCAGCCATGAAGCAGAGTTATCTTCTGCATGATTCCCTTATTGGGATATGCAGGTATACCTCAAGTCTAGTCACTAGCCAAGCGTTCTTGCCCAGCATGGGCAGAAGCTGTTGCAAAGTCAGCATTTTGAATTTTGCGATGTCCAAGAATGTGTTCAAAATCGATAAATCCAGTATTGAGCACCAGGCATAGTCTTTTCTGGGTACCAGGAACAGTCGGGTAAAACCCTTGCCCTTTTTCCTGTTCTAGTACGGGTTGAATGGCCCCCATAACCATGAGGGACGTAACTTGTTTCTGTGCCTCTGCCCATTGATTTTGTGGCAGGTCTGGCCAACCGTTTGGAAATGGCAAGGTATGGAAATGAAATCTGTATCCCTGGGATACTAAGTTTAATACCCACGTCCTAGGTTATTAACTGCCAATTTTGAGCATGAAGTGCTAATTTTCCCCCTAAGGGGGCTGCCAAAAGATAAGTGCTTGGTGATGGCAGAGGGAAGTCATTGAGACTTTTTACTGTAGGGTTGTGCTTTGTTTCCTCCAGATTTAGAGGTAGAGGCACCCCCATTGCTCTGACCTTTAAGAAGCCTGTGATTGGTATCTAGAGCCTTTTGAGTGCCTGGATTTGCCCCGTGAGGCTCTGTCGGTCACAGGAAAGGACCAATTTTTTGTAGGCCAGTGTCTACTGAATCTTGGTGGCTGCACTTGTAAGAAGTCTTTTACAGTTTGCATAGACTTCACTTTGTCTTCCATTTCTTTAAAATCTCTTCTGCCTTATTGCCAAACAGAATATCATGCTGTAAAGGTGCATCCAACAATTTCGCTTTAACATGATCAGGCAGATTTTGCTCCTTGAGCCAGGCATGCCTTCAAATCACAGATCCAGTAACTGCGACACTGCAGGAGGCCTCCAAGAAATCAAAACCATATTGCAAAGTATGCTTTCCAACCTGTTCTGCTGCATGCAATAACTCCTGTAATTCTTTATTTTCCACACATTCAGAAATCAACATCATTTTCTGTTTCAATAATCCCATAACATGCTGTTGATATTTAAGCATATGAAACTGGCAGTTTTAGGCCCTAATTGCCAAGGTTGCAGACGTATAAACCTTCTTTCCCCATCTATCCAGCGCCCTGGAATCTCTATCAGAGGGGGTAGGATTCTTAGCTGTTGATGCCTTTACACCTTTGGGACCCTGTGAGATAGTTTTAGGGTCAGCAGCAGGATTTTTGAATAGAAATTTGTGGGAGTCAGGAACCCTGTAATATCTGTCTGGCATACTAGGGGCCGGAGGTAGGGAATCTGGAGCCATGTTTGATTCCGAAAACACATCATCAACAATGTCTAATACAGGAGCTATGGCCAAAGGCCTATGCTGAGGAAGGAGGAAATCCCTAAGCCTCTTTTTTTGATTCTGAGAAATCCTTATTTTCCCAATGAAAATGTTCCCTTAAAGTATGTAAGGTTTCTCCAAAATAATAATCTTCAGGAGGAGATGCAGATGGGATGGATTCCTCTGCATCTGAATCCTCATAGGGTGGTACAGAAAATTCTTGATCAGAAGAGGAATCAGAAGAAATAGAAATCTGATGTGAGGATTCATAATCAGCGTCTTACCTAGGCTTATCGGGGGGTGAGGTGGGTAGGGTACCCTTGATCAAGGTAATTAACTTCAGCCATTTTGATCATCTGGTTTTTGGGCACAGAGGCCCGAACACGTGGCTCATGCGTCAGATTTTTAGCCTTAGAAGTTGCTTTTGTCTTTGTTTTTGAAGCTGGCGTCGGTTTTATATAGAAATGCTGAGGCCTGAAAACACCCTCAGAAGCCAGTGCCTGCTCAGTGGCTCCGGACCCATCCGAGGGAGAGACATCTGCAGGTACAATACTCTGAGAATCTCGCGGCATGCCGTACTACACATGGGTCTCGGTAGAGGCCCGCGACTCTTAAGTAGCGGGTATCAGGGGCTGCGAAAGCTCCTCATTGAGTACTGGCGAACTGGCGACTGGCTTAGGAGAAGCTTCATCAGTTTTGGACCTGGACGGTCGGTCTGTCCTTTTCTTTGCATTTTTTGTGAACTCCGGTAGTCGGATTGCTATCCGACGACATTTTAGGGTAATTAAATCTATTTCCAAAATATTTTGAAGCAAAGATATACCAATGCTTAATAGTGCGTTGGTTAAATCTAGCACAAAACCGACAGCAAGGCATGTTATGATCTGGGCCTAGGCAAGGAATACAGTACAAATGAAAATCTTTATGAGGCATTTGCTTCCAACAAGTAATGCAATTATTACCCTTTACTGACATCGGTAAGGAGCAAGAAAAAGTTTCCCCAATGGGGTACTTAGCTTTAATTGAAGACTTCGGTTCTGAAACTCGAATGCGGAAATTTCAGGAGTCGGCCGACTGCCACTTGCGAACTGCTTCTGCTTCGGGTACCGCATGGCAAGAAAAACTTAAGAAAATGGCGTCAGCTGCATGTTTTACACCCCGACGACCTGACGTCATGGAAGAGGAGACAGCAACCGACGCAGGACCCAAGACTTTGATATTCAGGCCGACTGAGGGCAACCTGCCAGCAGATTATCCCAAATGTAATGACTGCAACAGTGAAACACAAAGAACATCCACTGACACCACATCTCAACACTGGGAAACCTTGGGCCAAACAACTCCGAAGCCTGAGGTTGGATTAGAGAAGGAGAGATTGGAAAAAAATCCAGGCTGCATGCTCATGGCTCCAGAGGGGGACAGAGCAGGCAAAACCCCAAGTTGTACCTGAGCCCTGATAAACTTCATCATCCTGTCCACCTCTGCTTCAGACAGGTTCCTTATGGATGGGACAGAGGAAGTCACTGACTCCAGCCTGGAATGGGGCAGGAGGAGAGGAAGGGATTGGAGACTTGGCATGGGAACTCTCCTGTGCCAGGTAGAAATGGTGCCACTAGAGCCAAGGAGAACTCTATACCACCACAAGCCGGGGACTTGGTAAGTGGCTCGCCAGAGGCAGCCCATTCAGTATACTGCTTCCTATGCTGCTCCTGCTCTATGTCTGGCCAGATCCCCTTCCCCAGGCTTCTTGGAAAAAGGTTAAATCCCCAGAAGCAGAGGAGGGACCCACAGAAGACCCAGTGGCAGATAGCAGAATGCCCTTCAAAATCAATGTATTCCTCCTGTCGGTAAAAGCTCATTGATTAAAACCTGTGCATATTGAACAGGAGGAATCCAGGTGGGCCATCCACATGCACACCGCGCACAGATCGTGGGCATCAGACGAAAGAATATTTTGCCCACACACTACACTTTTTAAACCCAGCTGGCTTAGGATGACTGCATAATAATGTAGACACACACACATTACAAAGAGCGAGAAAGAAAGAAAGACAGAATTTTTTTTTTATACATAGAAACAAATGGAAAGCACACCAATGTGAACTAAAGGGTAGGATGACGATAGGAAATGAAGGTAAAACACCCAATTTATAGCTGTAGCACTATCAGAAAAACTCCCGGAAGAGCTCAGAAAATATGGTCCAGTGCTGTTCGAACGAGTGGCAAACAAGATTTGAGAGGAGGGAGAGCCAGGCATTATGGGTAGGTGAGGAGCTCAGATTTCGGTGCTGATGCTGCCGTATACGGCCGAGTTGGATCTGATCTTGGATCAGAGTCCCATATGTTGAAGACCAACAACTTCAGACCATTATTTTTAACAGTAGTAGGCATAACTGGAGCTCAACATAAGGAACTGTGGTTTCCTTGTAAGTTCTCATTCTTCCAGAAATCAATTAGGAAAAAGGTTGGGGGTTGGTGGGAAGGAAGTCGAGGAAAAATAAAAATGGACACCACAGATGGAACACTATGGCGAGTACCTAACTTGTTTATCTAATGATGTCAACTTTCAATCATCCATCAACACCTGGGACAGAGTCCCCAGCTACCTAAAATCCAGGGTGGACTAAGGATAGTCCTCAGCACAGCTAAGCAAAGACTACTCCCACCCTCAAGCCCACATCCAGTTTGTAAAAGTACGAGGACTGGGCCAAGTTGCAGCCGTACATGTGTAGTCCATGAAAGCCCTAGAAAGAAACACTGAAACAGCAGCCATGGACCTAGTTGAATGGGCTCAAAGTTTTTAAGGACAGAACTAACGGTAGACAAATGATGCAATCTGTGCCTTCTAGCTAAAGTTAATTTTGCAACTGATTTACCCAGTTTAAAAACTGCAAAGGAGACATACAATTTATCAGTCTTTCTTAATTTTTTTTCTTCAATGCAATTAAAAACGCAATTGTCTGTGAACATCCAACAAGTACAACATATATTCAACTTTGTTTGCAAATCTACGAACGTAAACTGGCAGATTAATGGACTGGTTGATTATAGATTCTGACACCACCTTAGGAAGGAAAGGAAAACTGGCTCGTAATATCACTCTATCCCTGTGAAAAATCGAGGAGGGTGGTAAAGAAGATGATGCTTGACGTTCTGAAATCCTTCTTGCTGAGGTGATGGCCACCAGAAAAAGAAGTTATGTTCTTACCATAACGTTTCATCTGTGCTGTTGAACTTCATTCATTCTTGATTGATGGGTTTCTCTCTCTGAACCAACTCAGCCATTATACCATGCTCACACCAACCATAAACTCTTGAGTTAAAGCTCTACCCACAATGTCTCTCTTCCCCATTACCTCAGATAGAGTTTCCTAGTAGTTATTAAAAAAAAAAAAAAAAAAAAATACAGAAACCTAGTCTAAGGTACATCCCTAGAACATCCCAGGACAAGGTCCAAACCTCCAGGAGCCCTTTGGAAGGGGCAGGAGGGTGGGATGTCAAGAATGAATGAAGATCGACAACACAGTAGGAAAGTTATGGTAAGAAATCACTTCTTTATCTGATGTTATCAATCTTCAGTCATTCTTGACTGATGGGACAGTCTCCAGCTACTTTAGATCCTGGACGTGCCTAATGAAGGATATTCCTGAGCACCATAGAGTCAGTCAAAAGATGCTCTTCCCCTGGTGACCATGTCCAATTTGTAATGAGTAATAAAGGTATGTGGATTAGCTCAAGTTGCAGCTGTACATATGTCTTCCACAGAAGCCCTGGAATGGAAGACCGCTGAAGTGGAAACAGATCTAGAAGAATGAGCTCTTAACTGAATTTGACAGCTTGAGTCTATACTGGCTGTATATAACAGTAAGGCAGTCTTCTTGGCCATTTTGACACGGTGACCTTTGCTACAGGTGAGCCCAATCTGGGTCCTGAAAATGAAATACATACTTGGTTTGATTTTCTAGAAGATTTCTTTCTGTCCAAGTAGAAACGTAATTGTCTAAGGACATCCAACATGTGCAAATGGTACTCTCCTTTGTTTGTAACTTTTGGGAAGAAGACTGGTAAGTCTATGGACTGGTTGATAATAGACTCTGATACCACTTTGGGAAGGAAAAAGGGATTGGTTGAGTGATACTCTCTTTGTAAAAAAATGATATAGGGATGATTCACAAAGCCTGTAAACTTTGACATTCTACTAGCAGACGTGACAGCTCCTACGAAGAGGGTCTTCCAAGATAAAAACTTGAGGTCACAAGTAGCTGCTGGCTCAACGGGCTGCCAAACTAGACATTGTAAGACTAAAGTCAGATCCCACTGCTCTACATGGTCTTTGAACAGGAGTTTTAAATGCAGAGCACCTTTAAGAAAAATTTTGTATAGACAATGAGAAATCAAGGAATGGTCATCAAACCCATTATGAAATTTTGAAACTGCAGCCAAATGAATCTTAACTGTAGATGCAGAGGACCCCATTTCAAATAAGGTAGCTAAATATTCAAGGACTTATCAACTGACACTGAGAAAGGGTCTATGAACTTTGTACATGCCAAAATTGAAAAGCTTTTCCATTTGCTTAGATCAAGTTTACTGATGGATGGTTTATGCAAAGCCAGAATTATCTTTTGTACTGGAGAGGACAACTTATTCTGTCTAGCAATTACTGGAATTGGAGAAACCAAGTAGTCAGGGTGAGATTTTGAAGACTGGGATGCACCAGGCCCTGAGGGTGAGACAGTAGGTCCAGAACTGGGTCCCGAGTCCACAGGTGGTGAACCAGATGAAGCCAAAGAAAGAGGAACCAGACTTGACAGGGACAGTAAGGTGCAAAGAGAATCACTTTGCTCCTCAACCATTGGGCTTTCCTTAGAAACTGGGGGATCAGTGGAATTGAGGAAAGGAGAAGTCCTGGGAGCCAATCGAGAAGTGCATCTCTCTGGGGCTCCCCGCGAGGGGGGATTAGTGCAAAGTAGCTGCTGCATTTGTGGTTTTTGGTAGAATTGAACAGACTGCAGGAAGGCTGACTCCAACATCTTCGTTGCTACACTGGGAATGAGAGACCACTCGTGAAGCAGGAGGATACATCTGCTCAGTTTGTTGCCAATCACGGTGGAATTCACCAGGATATGAGTTCCCATTAGAAAGTGGTTGGAAATGATTGTCC
This sequence comes from Protopterus annectens, assembly GCF_019279795.1. Classification (NCBI taxonomy): domain Eukaryota; kingdom Metazoa; phylum Chordata; order Ceratodontiformes; family Protopteridae; genus Protopterus; species Protopterus annectens. The sequence goes on along the minus strand of NC_056747.1, from coordinate 340,588,259 downwards.
ACTGCCAAATCCTTAGAGCTTCCCGATAGTGGGTAGGACCTGGTTCTCCCAGCTTGTTGATATAACAGACTATGGACATGTTGTCCGATTGGATTGCAACTGTCCTTGAAGGAAGGACAGCCTGGAATGCTTACAATGCTAAAAGCACTGCCCTCAAATCTAGGACGTTGATGCACAAATTGGCCTCTTGCAGGGACCAAGTGCCATGAAGAAAAAGTTGTGCAAAATCTTACCATAACCACAGATATCTTTCTCTTAAATGCTGCAGTATTCTTACAATGGGATGCTCCACCTCAGGCAACCCGAACATCGCCTCCTATACAAAAGCTTTCAGCTTAGTTGCTTGTTAGTGCATGGGATGTCAAATGTAGGATCATAAACCAGGGACCTTAAATTTGATGTCTACACGCACAGAACTAACTGGCCAGTAGGACAGTAGCCTAGGAGATGCCAAAATATGTCCTTCAGACTGGTGAAATGCCACAGACGGTCCAAAAATGACCCTAGTGTCAGTAGGGGCTCTATGAAGTCCCCTAGACCTGTAGACATGAAAATAGGGTGTCAGGAGGAAGGAAGGAATACTGCAACAAGGAAGAGAAGGGCATCTATGGTTATGGTAAGATTTTACACAACTATTCTATGTCCTTCTATTCTCAAGTTGCAGAATTCCTACTGTGGGAGAGTACCACAGCTCAGGAAGGAGGATGGGTAGAGGTAGTGGATTCCAGAAATCCATTCAGGATTGCCCTTGCGAAACCTGCTCTGGCTATGGAGTTATGGTCCAGTTTGTAATGTTTGGTGAAGGTAGTAGAGTGGAGCAGGTGGTTGCATCAAGCAAGGTAGCTGTGTCTAGGCCTTTGAAGAAGGCTTTGGAGGAAGCTACCGCTCTAGTAGAAAGAAACCTGATCCCGATTCAGATTCTTTCCATGGTATGAGTAGCAGAAACAGATGGTTTTCCTGATCTAACAGGGTTTGGAGACTGCCTTGTCCAGGGCTCTGGGGTGGAAGGAGAGAGTTGATTAGATTTTTCTGACTGACTTGGTTTTGTTCAGATAAAATCTTAATTGCCTGTGAACATCCAGGGAGTGTAGTATTCTCTCACTGTCATTCTGGGGAGAGAAGAGAAAGGTTGGTAAGTGAATAGACTGATTTAGTGATAGCTCATTGACCACTTTGGGCATGATGGAGGGACTGATGCATAGGGTCACCCTGTCTTTATGGAAAGCAGTGTAAAGAGGGCATGCAATGACTGCCTGTAACTCTGATACCCTTCTTGTTAAAGTGAGGGCTACCAGCAGAAAGTACAGTTGTGTACACTTACCATAAATGTAGATGTTGAGTGTATTCACTGTTGCAGTCATTAAATTTGGGTTATCTGCCTGCAGGTTGCCCTCAGCCAGCCTGAATACCAGAGTCTTGGATTCCTGTCTCGGATGCTGTCCCGCTTTCCAGGACGTCAGGTCATCAGGGGTATAAAATATGCAGCAGACTCCATTTTAATCAGTTTTTCTTGCCCCAGATGTCAGGTGCCCCAATAATGGGAAGCAATCATGTTATGTTACACCTCCAACAAAAAGCAAATACCCCAGAAAGCTAAAATATACAACCAACAAGAAGGAAAGGTAGAGCCAAGAGAAGTCAGGGGGCTGGAGGGAGGGTAACCAGGACTGCAACAGTAAATACACTCGAACATCTACATTTATGTTAAGTGTACACAACTGTACTATGTTCTTCGTGTTTCACTGTTTCAGTCATTACATTTGGGTAGATTCCCAAAGCTAAGGAAGGAAGGAGGAAGTTAGAGAGCATTAGGACTACCAATTAAGCCCTGCAACACTGCAGTGGCAAAACAAGCTCTGAATTTAGAAAAAATAGGCATGTGGTAATGCTTGGTGAATGTATGAACAGAGCTCCAGGTAGCAGCTTCTAGGATGTCCCTGGTAGGAACCCCTCTGAGAAAGACTGTAGAGGTAGATGCAGCCCTGGTGGAATGTGATCTTATGCCCTTGTGGGGAAAGTTTTCCATGGTGCTTATGGAAGAAATTAATGCAATGGGCTATCCATTTAGAAATGGTTTGCTTTGAAATGGCCTTCCCCTCTGCCCCTGCAGCAAAGCAAACTAGCGGCTGTTCAGATTTTCTGAGAGGCTTAGTCCTGTCCAAACAAAATCTAAGTTGTCTGTGCACGTCCAAAGAGTGCAAAATTCGTTCTCCTTTGTTTTGTGGATTAGGAAAAAATGGTAGGCAAATGAATGAACTGATTTAGGGCCACACTAGACACCATCTTGGGCTTAAAGGAAGGACTGGTCCTGAGAAAAACCCTGTCTGCATGAAAAATAATGAAGAGCTCCACTGCCATGACGGCCTGTAATTCAGACACGCTTCATGCTGAAGTGAAGGCTAGAAGGAAGGCTGTTTTCCAAGAACGGAATTTCAACTCTGCAGTTGCAGCTGGTTCAAAAGGAGGGTGAGTGAGCTTTTCAAATACAAAGTTAAGGTTCCAGGCTGGAGTACGGGATCGACTTGGGGGGGGGGGGGGAGTCTAAAATTTTTAGCCCCTCTGAGGAATTGCTTTAATAGGAGGTGAGAGAAGAGGGATGGTTCAGTATTATAATGTGCTGAAATTACAGAAGAAAGAATTTTAATTGACGAGAAGGATAGGCCCTTGTGGATCGTTTCTGTTAAGTACTAAAGAATATGAGGTATACTGGGCACTGTAGTGCCCATACCCTGGGTTTGGTTCCAGGAACAATATCTTTTCCACTTTTCACCATAGGATTTTCTAGTACTAGGTTTCCTTAATTCCAGGATGACCTCTAGCACCTGCTTACTGAGGGATGCTATTGGAGAGCTCAAGGAATTAAGCTAGCAGCAAGGTTCAGGGTTTGAAGCTGAGGGTGCAGAATCTGGCCCGCCTGCTGGGACAGCAGGGAAGGTGTCCGAGGTAGGTGCCATGGATCCAGCAGTATCAGGCTGCGCAAGAGGGGGTACACCAGTGCTGGTGAGGCAAGTCTGGTGCAATAAGAATTGTCCTTGGTTTGTGCTGTTTGATCTTTACCAGAACCTTCAAGAGGAGAAGCAGAGGGGAACAGGCATAAACCGAGAGGCTTTCCCAGCTTGACTGTGGGGAGTCCTTTTGCAGAATTTGTCCAATTGGTAGTTCTGGGGGGAGGCAAACAGGTCTTTCTCTGGAGTCTCCCATCTGTTCCTCAAGAGGTAGAATATTTTTGTTTCCAGTTTCCATTTGTGTGGGTCCATGAGGTTTCTGCGTAGGTAGTCTGCCAGTGAATTTAGCTTGCCTGGCAGGAATTGAGCTTGTAGGTGCACTTGGTAGCCCAAGGCTGTGTTCCATAGAACAATGGCTAATCTGCAGAGAGGGTACGAGTAGGTTCCCCCCTGCTTATGTACCACATAACTGTGGTGTTGTCTGTCTTTACTAATAATTGTCCTGGAAGGATGTGGTCCTTGAAGGCCGTCAGGGAACTCTGTACCACTAACATTTCTTTTTGGCTGATATGCAGGTGCATCTGACACGGGTTCCATTTGTCCTGAATGCACTGTCCTGCCAAGTGAGCCCCACATGCATAGTCTAACGTGTCTAAGTCAAGCTTTGGGCGACAGGAGGTAGACTGAAAGGGAGCCCCTTGATGAGGTGGCAGGCCTCTGCCCAACAAAGGAACTCTGTCTTTATACAAGGAATGATAGGAAACATTGATTCCAGGTCCTGACAATGTTGACACCATAGGCTTTTTAGACACCATTGCAGTTGCCTCATAAGCTGTATTGTATATGGAATTAGTAGCATGCAAGAGGCCATGAACCCCAGGGCTTGCAAAATTTTCCTTGCAGATAGCTGGGGCTTTGTGGCCAGTAGTTTGACGTTGAGGTATTTGCTTTCCATAGGTAATACAATTCTTAACTTTTACTGACATCGGTTTAAGAGCAAGAAAAAGGACCCCCAATGGGGTACTTAGGATTTTTGAAGACTTCGGTTCGGAAACTCGAAAATGAAAATTTCAGGAGTCGGACGACCGGCACTTGCGAACTGCTTGGGGCACCACGCGGCAAGAAAGACTGATTAAAATTGCGGCTGCATGTTTTATACCCCTGACGACCGTATGTCATGGAAGGAGGAACAGCATCCAACGCAGGACACCACGACTCTGGTATTCAAGTTGGCCGAGGACTACCTGCAGGCAGATAACCCAAATGTAATGACTGCAACAGTGAAACAGTAAGAACATCTGTTTTCCATGTGCACATCTGCAGTGATGCATAAGTGGCTGGTTCAAATAGAGTCAGCGTTTCTCCAGGGCATAATTTAGGTCCCGGGGGCGGGGTAGGGTACCCTTTCTGGGAAGTCTTATGCGCAAGACTCCTTTTAAGAACAATTTAACATCCAACGGGAGGTTCCAGGCGTACATAGGCAGAGACAACAGAGAGGTGCACTTTCAATTAAGAGTATGACAGATGACATTAATATGCTTCCTCAAGAGAGATGCCTGCCAATGTGCTTGTACCTTGACTCCCTTCATGGTAGCCCCCCAACCCCGATCAATGCAACGGTGTGCATACGTTGAGAGATGGTGTGGAGGGCAGGAGGGGTATCCCTGGATTCCTTTCAACCTGTTGTATACACCACCTTAGTTCTGTCTGTAGACAAGGTAGGAAGCGTATTTGGAAGTCTAAAGGATGGCTGTGCTGGGACCATACATTCTTTAAATACCACTGTATCTTCCTCATGTGCATTCTGGTTAGGGGAAGAATAGGGATGCTGGCTGTCATAAGACCCAGGAGATGCATAAACTGTCTTGCTGACAGCTGGTCTATCTGCAGGAGGTCTTGGAAATAGTTTGTTGGGGAGATTACTCTGTTATGGGGTAAAAATGCCCTCATTAGGTCTGTCCGAATCATGCACCCCAGGTAGACCTTGTCATGTTCTGGGGACAGGGATGACTTGTGGAGGTTTAGGGACACAGAGAAGTGGAGATAATTTCTGAGGGTCTCTTCTTTTTCTGCAAAAATCAAAATATTGTCTGGGTAGGGACAGATCTATATGTCCTTGGTCCTGCATAAGGCTATGGCAGGAGCTAAGCATTTGGGGAAAACCCTTAGTGCAGTGGACAAACCAAAGGACAAGGCAGTAAATTGAAAATGAGAGCAAGGCCCAACAAAGCGCAAGTATTTCTTGGGGTTTGGGTGTATGGGGATGTGGAAATACGCCTCCTTCAGGTGAAAGTGGCCATGAATGCTTGTGGTGGCAATAGTGGACGCAGGGTCTGTAGGAACAGCATTCTGAAAGAGGAAACTTTTAGAAAAAGATTTAGAACGGATAAGTCAAGGATTGGTCTCCATGGTCCATCCTTTTCAGGAACTAGGAAAAGTCAGGAGTAAAAACCTTTTCCCTCTTGTCCTAATTGGAAAGGTTCTATGGTGCCTTGGGCCCACAGATCCTGGATAATGTGAGGAATTAGGTGAAGCTGATTTTAGGTAGGGTAAGGAAAGCCCGGTGGAGTGGGTCTGTCCTGCCACGATACGAAATATCCTTTTTCCGCTATTACCAACACCCAGCGGTCTGTGGTGATTTCTTTCAGGAGGGGCAGACAGTGAGAGAGAATTGAGGACAGGGGGAGATGGGCATGGCAGTCATGTATTGTTGCCATTATTTCGGTCCTGAAAGATCCGTCTTTGGCCTGGCTGAGAGGAGGTTAGTTCTTGAAGAAGGTTGTCTCCTAGTCCCTTTTCTATGCCTACTAGAGGAAGGGGTGGTCGTAGAATGGCCCCTTCTGACAGACTCTCTTAGCAAGATAATTTCTATAGTACTTCGATATACAAGAGACCAGCAGGTGTTTAATATTCTGTAGCTCTATGCTCTTCTCCTGTAGATTTTTAAACAGCTCTGCAGACTGCTTACCAAACAGAAAGTTATCATCAAGACCACCATCTGGGATTTTGGACTTCAAATCTTCTGGCAACAGTTGAATCCTAAGCCATGAGTATCTATGCAGAACTGATGCAGTTGCTATGTCATAACTGCATCTGATGGAGTGTCTAGCCACCTGGGTTGCCAGGGATAGCTTAGATGCCACTTCAGTTTTGTTATGGGAGTCAGGCAGGGAAGTCAGAAGTGTGGAGGCTTGGGATACCAAGTCCAAGACATATTTTACCATATGAGCCTTGTACTTAATTGCGCTGAAGGCCAGGGTGGAGGAGGTGCAAGTCTTCTTGCCCAGTCTATCCAAAATTTTACTGTCTTTATCTGAAGGTAAAAGTCAAAGGGAACAATCTAGATTGTCTATCTGGGGCCACAGCAATAACAGCAGGGTCCGCCAAAGGGGGTTTTACTAGGAATTTCTGGTCATCAGGCACTTTATAGAAATGGTCTGGTCTCTTTTGGGCAGGTGGCTGAGAGTCAGGGCTCTTAAAGTAGGAAGCAAAAGTGTCCAGGTGTGCAGGGATCACTGGAGGAATGGCGGATGTGGAGGATGAATCAAGCTGCAACAACTCAAAGTATGTTTTCTTGAGTTTGTCATTTGAAAAGTATCCCATTTGAAGTATTCTTTTAACTTAGTTATGGTTTCACCAAATGTTATGTCCTCTGCAGGGGAATTCCTTCAACAGAATCCTTATTTGGAGAATAACATTCCAGGGGGGTGGCTACTTGTGATGAACAGGTGATAGACTCCTCTGAGCAAAAGAAGAGGGCCTCCTCTTCTTCTTCCTGGGGAATAGAGGGAAGGTGTGAGGCAGCAGAAGTAGGCTTTGGGCGGAGGAGGATGTAGGCCCAAAGGGGCATAAACGCCTGCATCAGGGACTGAGTAAAGGACTGCCAGTCTGGCTGTCCTTCAAAGGAGGGGGGGGGGGGGAGATAAAAATTTAGTTTTTTTGTCTTCTTTTAAAATGAGTAGTTTTGGGATCACTGTAGGCCTTGATTCTGGTGCCTTGGCAAAGGAAGTAGAGTCAGACTCTTGAGATCCAGAAGGGTGTCCGGTAGAACATGGTACCCCCCCAGACATCAGAAATAACATACACTTGAGACATCTACGTAGACGTGCCAGCCAGTGCTTTGGATACGGCTACCTTGAAGGGAGCCACAGAAGCAGATGGCTCTAGGGGATGACCCTCAGCCCATGTATTGGCAGCTGGCTTGGAATCCAACGGACAGGCAGTGGTGGTAGACTGCGAAACATGGGCCTTTTTCTATGGTAGTTCTATCAAATCAACCCAATTTCGGATCCATCCTAAGGGTTAGCTTTTTAAGGCTTTGATTTTCTAAGTACAGGTTAAGGGCAGTCAAACGGCTTCTAAGAGTTTTAGGGATGAAGGACTGGCAGATGGCACAGGAGATATTCTCGTGTTCCTGGCCTAGACAAATGACGCAAGAGTCATAGGTATCCTTATGCGGTATTTGATGCCCGCATTGGGATTTTTCTTCTTACTGGACATCGGCTAATGTACAAACCAGGGATCCAAGCAGAAGCAATTAAAAGAAGTAAGCAATCCCCAACAAAGTACTTAACTTTGGACGTCTTGACAAAGGAGGAGCAATAAGATCGATCTGACGTTTCACTGCAGCAGAAATATTCTAAGGTCTGTGCGTGCAGATGTCACATTTAAGGTCAATGGTTTTTGGCCCTACGAGTGACGTCCCATGCACCAACAGCAACCGGGGATTTTGGGGAATATAAC